>NW_026294534.1:55350573-55568073 GCF_007827085.1 Peromyscus californicus insignis | reverse complement strand
TGAAGAGATCGGTTCTAATGCATCGTAGTGCAGGAAATGTGCACTGTATGCACAGTTTGTGCTCATGGGATGACATAAGCAAAGAGAGAACCACTTCAGTTTTTCTAAGTTTAACCTTCATCCTAAGTGGCGAGAGTCTACAACATGACTTCTGACTCGCTTGGGTACTCTCCCATGTAGTGTGCCTCTGGAAGGTCAGCGATGCTATTTACATCTGCAGTTTCTACCAACTCAGCTGCTGTTTTATTTTGTTTGTTTGTTTGTTTGTTGGAAATAGAGCATCATGTAGTTCCCGCTGGCCCCAACACTCTAGGTAGCTGAAGTTGGCCTTGAATTGTTTGATTCTCCTGCCTCCACCTCCCAAGTGCTAGGATTACAGGCATGCACCACTACACTTCTCTTAGTTGCTATTAGGATGAACTGGATAAAGGGTGCTCTTAATGCCCCAAAGACTCAGTAAAACAAAGGCCCCAGCATAAGGAAGAAACCTTTGAACTTTCTTAAGCACTTACTGTGTCTTAGAAATGAATGTTTCCCATGGTATTACATAGAATAACTTTTCTAATCTCAACGCTACAGATGGAACAGCTTATCTTTTATCCATTATGATGGTTTGGATGAGAAAGACCACCACAGACTCATATGTTTCAATACTTTGTCCCCAGTTACTGGAACTGCTTGGGAAGGACTAGAAGTTGTGCCACTGGGATGGGCTTTGAGGTTTCAAAGTCCCATGCCATTTCCAGTCTCCCTCTTCTTCACCCCCATCCTCATTGTGTCTTAAGATATGAGCTCTCACTACTGCTCCAACACCTTGCCTGGTTGCTTGCCTGCTGCCCTGCTCCCATCATGATGGTCATGGACTCACCCTCTGAAACCGTGAGCCCCAAGTCAACTCTTGCTTCTGTAAGCTGCCTTGGTCATGGTGTCTGTCACAACAATAGGAAGTAACAAAGAGTGTCATGGAAAGAACTTTGACAATGACAGATGGTCAGTTTCACTCATGTTCAAGAAAAGATCACAGTATACCACTAACTGAATACACACCCAGGATCAACAGGTGAAGAACACAAGGAGCAAGACTTAGGGAACTTTCTCAGAACTAGAGACTAAGAAAAAGAACAAGATTGCCACAGAAAATAATATGCCCATGAAGTACAGACAGCAATCCCTGCTGGTGTTCCAAGGGTCTTCACTGAGCAGATACATGGAGGCTCACCTAGGTGATGGTGAATTCATGAAAAAAAAAATCTTCTCAATGACTGATAGTTGTTTAGAAAGTTAATGCAAAAAGAACTTTGTAGAGCCAGTGAGATGTCTAGCCAGTAAAGGCACTGATTGCCAAGCCTGACAACCTGAATTTGGACTCCAGGACCCACATTGTAGTAAGACAGAAAGGAATCATGCAAGTTGTCCTCCAACGGCCACATGTGCACCTTGGCACACATGTAACACACACACACACACACACACACACACACACGATAAATAAAAGGTTTATATTTTATCTGACTACCTAGTGCAAAACTACTCACTAAAGTGTCATTTTACTTGAAAAAAAGCATCACATTTGTCCTAGCTTTTATTTCTCTACTTCACCTAGGCATGCATATGTGAAATTGATAACTACCCAATGTTTTGTGATGTCACTCCCGTAGGCTCATGCTCAGTAGCCTTCCTTGACTACGTCTGTACTTGAATGAGCTATTGCAGAGGCAAATTATACTTCGTTCATGCTGCAGTCTCCATAGTTACAGTCATGGACCCAGACAGGACTTCAACAATATTGTATATCTTACCCTAATTTGCCCTTGCTACCCATTATAAAAGTACAGAGGATGTCCATCTAATTTAAAGTTCTAAGAAACAGTGAATGCTTTCTTTGAACTGGTATGTCCCAATGAACACGTCTTTATTTAACTTAAATTCAAATTTTATTGGATGTTTGATTCTGTAACCAATATCCTTAATCTGAGGAGATACTAACATCAAAGAAAGATACACCTATTTATTTACCATAGCCAATGCTCTCATTTTGGTCATGGTTTAATTGAAAATTGTGTATTTATTATTTGTCTGTGTGGGGTTTGGTTCTCTCTTTCTACCATGTAGGTCCCAGGAACTAAACTCAGGAAGTCAGTCTTGGCTACATGTGCCTTTACGCACTGAGCCATTTCATCAAAAAGAGCATTCCAAATTCTTTGTGAGATCTGTCTAAATAACGAATGGCTGGGTATGAAGATCAGTTTTAAACACAATTCTGGCAGACTTTCAGGCACAATTCTTAGAAGTTATTTAGATAACTTTTACAATTTATTTTTTCAAAAAGTATGTTCTTGTTGCTCTCAAAAAGTTTTCATTTGCTGCTATTTATTTGACTATGCATTTGAGATAAGGTCTCACTATGTAGCCTTGGCTGCCCTGGGACCTGTTATGAAGGGTAGTCTGATCTTAAGCTCACAGAGATCTAGCCACTTGCCTCTCTGCCTTCCAAGCACTGGGATTAAAGGTATGAGCCTCCATCCTGCCCCTCAAACACCTTAATAAAATGAGAACACTCAGAACACATATGGAAGTTACAGCAGAGTATCTTCTGTCTCCAACCGACTCAAATAAACCAGGGAACTTCCAGGAATTATCACCTGCCTCTAGCTTTAAACCCTTTAAAGAAACAATGGAAGAAACTCAGTATTCCTGACTCATTCTACACTGTGCATCCAGTTCTCAATTCCATCCCCATGGTTTGTGTAAGCCTTTCCTCTTAGTACTCACTGATTATGAAAGCCATTTCAAAAGTGCTTCTTGAGCAATGCAACGATTGTGATACATATTCAAGGGCATAAAATGGATGCAAGACATAGTACTGCCTTCAAAGCATATGGGGAGAACAGAGAATAAATGTATGAAATTAGGATAATTGAGTATTAGGTATGTGATATTCACTGTAGGAATTGCAAGAAAGGAAAGCTCACTGTGGGCCATGCTAGCTTGGAAAGGCTCCAGAGAACAGGATTAAAGTGAGGTGAAGATTGAAGCATATCCAAGCCTGAGCATTTGGAGAGGATAATAAAAAGGAGGGAGACCATGATGTGGTTAATGCCAGTGTAATTGAGCACCCTTGTATTTCTCTAGTTTTTTTTTTCTTTCTCCATTCTCCTAATTCTTTTCCACCTCTGCTAGAGATGTTGTTCTTTTTTGCTATTTACATATCCTTTCCCAATCCATAATATTCCAGAAGAGTTGCTGATAGCTCCATTTTAAACCCAGCTTTCCCACCCAAGGGCTTTACCCCTATACTCCTGGTGTGATGGACTCTAGGACACCTGTGACCCAGGCCAGGCGAATTATATTCCTTTCAGGGGATTTATTTCCAAGTGGTTGGAATTGTTTCCTTTCTCTTTCAGACCATTGCTAATGAAATGTAAACCTGAAGTTGCCTCTGTCTACACTAACTCTTCCCTTTGCAATGTACAGAAAATCTATCTTTAGTTATAGAAAATGACAACATACAGGCAAAAAGAGAGCCACATTATTTGAGCATCTGAAGTTTCTGGAGCTATCTAGATATCTGGATTTCTACAGATAATGAGCTACATTTTTCTTTTGATTTTTGAGACAGGGCTCTTCTATGTATCCCAATATGTCATTGAACTCATGATCATCCTGCCTCAGCTTCCTAAGTAATATAAGCATCTGCCACCATGCCAGATTAATGCATCCTTTTCCGTTTCCACTTACTTTAAATGAGTATTCATCACTTCTAGGTAGGGAAACCCTGATAGAAGTGAAATGAAAATGTAGCATTCTAGCATGTATAGGTCTCTGGGTTTAACCCCCAAAGAGAAAAAGTAAAAAAAAAAAAAAGGACCTGACTGGAACAGTAGAACTGAGAAATATGGCACAGAACAGAAACAACTTCTGGGGAGTGAAATGATGTGACTTGTTAGAGAATGGACACATCCTACATAGATGAAACAAGAGCCAGAAACAGGATTCAGGAAGCTTGTGGTCTCACAGAATGAAACGGGGTTAACTGAGTTGAGGAAGTGGCTTTGAATGGAAGCAACAGCCGAACCAGGATGATTGAGTTTCTGGTAAAGATTCAACTCTATCAGCCTATGATTATAAACAAGAAAGAAACTGAGTTATGCTTTGTGTCAGAACTCAAAGAAATGTGACACATATATCTAACATTTAGCTTCCTGAACTCATCTTTTGCTTCCCTTTCCTCCACTTTCTTCCAATATAAACCATGAGGAGACACAGCATAGAACAATGGTTCTTAAGATGGTATTTAATCTGAAGCATCAATATCATCTGGGGACACCCCAGAAACGTAAAGTCACAGTTCCAACACCAGAGTACAGGAGACTCTAGGAATGACCCATGGTCTATGTTTTAATAACCCTTCTAGTAGATGTAGAGTCCTGTTAGGTTCTTTGAAACACAGGAGCCAATAACCCTTTACAGGTAGAATTTATAGTGGGCAAGGTCACCCAGAACTGGTTCCTATGACTTCACATAGTCTGCATCAATATCGTAAAAGTCCATTTTCCTTAAATTTATTCAAAAACTGTGTTGAGCAGTTTGTGCTATCTGCAAGGTGCTTTTATAGATACTTTGGAAATGTCAGGGAGAAAAAGATGACAGTTAAGCAAAAAATAGTTGCATTTTGGCAGTGAAAAATATGTTGTGAGTTTTCTCTCACACGTGGAGTCTAAATTTAGCAATATGTGTGCGTATGTGTATGAGTAAGGCAGAAGAGTTATCTGGGATGAAGCAGGGGACCAACACAAGAGGTAAGTGATGGTGGAGAAAGGGGAAGATGAGCATGCATGGAGGGGAACAAACAAGTGAGTAAAGTTATCTCTAAAAATGAAGAAAAATAATAAAACAATTCTGCTGTGGATCTGACTGTGGAGGATCTTGAGACAGGAGGCCAGTAGAATGTCCTGGGGGAAATGACATTTAAACTGAGAAATGGTGACTAGCAATCAGTCTGGTGAGGGTCAGAAGAGGAAGGATTAATCAAGGCCATGTAAAGAAAAGACCTAGATTCTTTCAGGGAGTTAGGAAGAGATGCGCACAGGTATGTCACCGTTAATGGTGCATACCAGCGCTGGAGAGGCAGATCTCACACAGAGACCATGTGGGCATCTACAAATCATTTTAAAGATTGTGCACTCTCCACTGAGAGCAATGTACACACCACTAAACCTTCAACAAGAGGCTAACGTGTTCTGATCTTTTTCACTTTTAAGTGTCATTTTTCTATAGACTTTCCAGCAGCACAGACGATGGGCATAATAACACGATGATTCCATCTATGACTTACAATTGGTTAATAGCAGTGCTTTTCCAGAACAAGGCTGTGACCAACTATGTGAAAGAGGATATGGGGTCCACATGGGGACCAAATGCCAGGAACAGAAAAGGAGGAAGGGCTCAGGGGTTGCTTCTTCTTCGTGGTTGTGACTAAGGCTGTTCCTGCCTTTGCATGTCTGAAGCAAAAGAACTGTAAGTTCACAGGCATCTGCTGATTCTCTCCCCATCCTTGTCCTTCCTATGCAGGGAGCCTGGTGCCTGTGGTCCATCTGGAAGCATCTCTCCTACACAGCATCTCTTGCAGGGATTTAATTTTCTTTTATAGGTATCACTGCTACTCCTCTCAGATGATCCCCAAATCTTTCCTTCTTCCCTGGCCTTGAGAAGATTTTCCACGGTTAATAACTGTTTGTCTTGTTAATATTTCATGCTATAGTAACCTGTGTGAATTATACATAGGTAGTTGTTTGGGATTGCAGTGTATTGCTCACTAATGACTGGAAAATTATAGTCAGTTCCAATTGTCCTGCATTTCAATAACATGCATATTATTAGTTTATGTCTTGAGAGTTTTATACATGAGAACCACATCTAGATCACTACCTATCTTCCCATCTCCTCTGGTATCACCCTTTACAAAATTTGTGACCTCTTCTTTAATTATTATTGTTCCATGGATACATACACACATGCACACATGCATATACAACTTATTGAGTCCATTTAGGAAGGCTTTTATGTGCATGTGTCCAGGGCTGATCACTAACATGCCTATGATTGAGTGATGGACAGTTTACACTGGAATGTCACTGGAACCTGAAATGGTCTGCTTATAGTGGAACTTATCACACCTTTCTCAAGTCAATTGGCCTCTGACGTCTCTTGCATTTGTCAATATCAGTATCTCTTGTTTCTCAGGTTCCCATAGGTGCCATGATCTCCAACAACTTTGTCTTATGCTCTCACTAAATCTAACAAACAAGATGGTTCCTACTCACTTAGTGGATGACCAGCATGTCATTCATTCTCCCTTTCACTCACCTTATCACTCTATCATACTTAACTCACAGTAAGGTAGGTACTTCTGCCCATACACTAGGTCCCTTTGACAGTACATCACCAGAGACATGGTGATGTTTATGTGGCTTTTCTAGTCTAGTTTATTTAGCAAAATCTTTATTTATTTTTATACTGGAACATTTTTATTTTTTAAAGGAATATCATGAAGATTCCTATGGAATATAAGAATGCCAGTGACAAGCATTCTCTGGCTGAATATGGGCTATACATAGAACACTCCTCCTGCTGCCCAATCTCAGCTTTTAAGGTAAAAGACTCAAGCTTAAGAAGGTTATGAAGGCCATTGGGAAGTAGAGATTAGTAGAACAGGGCTAAACATCTTGGAATGATTCTGTATTTTCTCCAAAATTCTTTGAAAGTTTTATTAGCCTGTATTATTCTTCCAATCTACCCACACAAATTCACAGAAACTTCAGTGCAAAATATTGTCTGACCTAGTGGCATTTGCACCAGCTTGAATGTTGAAATTCCATTCATGCTTCTCTATCAATCTAAAGTTCACTTTGCCTAGCTCTAGTCCCACCTCATCTAAAGGGATTTCCGCACCATCTCAGAACAGGACAATATTTTTTTCCTTCAAAATCCGGCCGGATTTCTTTACTTACACTTAACCTTCAGTCTCTTAAATCTTTGTCTTTTCAGGTGTACATTCGGTGTCTCCCACTTAGACAACAGATCAGCAAAGGAAATGTCAAGTCTCTTGACACTATTAGTTCTCAGCTTCCAGTACGATATGCAGCCCATAGTGGTTGCTCAGCAGACTATTTTGATGGCAGCATACAGAGAAATAATACCTATAGGTCCTTTGTCTTACTCTCACTTGTAAAAGCCGAAGCTAAGTAAATCTCTTTTCCTTGGAAGTACCTCCCCTACAACATACATACATACACAGCAGTGCTTGTGAGGTATGAGAACCTGTCACTCTGTATCTAGCTGTAGACATTACTTTTTCTCCTCCAGTTACCAGTAAATTCCCTTCTATGAGTGTCATTTATTGAATAATATTAGAAGTAGACTTGGGAAATAACAACAGGAGGGTTTAAGCTGGACATTCTTAGTTTAGCTCAGAAATGGTGTAAGCTTTCAGTAAAGACATATAATCATTATAATCAAAAATTATAAGAAACACACATATAAACCACATGATGCCATTTCACTTTCATGATGTGCGTGCGTGTGTGTGTGTGTGTGTGTGTGTGTGTGTGTGTGTGTATGTGTGTGTGTTATGTGTATCATATATGTATGTGTGGGTGAATGTACATGCATGCATGTATGGAGCCAGAGGTCAAATTTCTTCCCCAGTTGCTCTCTATTTGATGATTAATATTATTTGAAAAATTTAATTATTTCATTTGTTGGTTTATATATTTTTTGTGTATGCACATATATGTGTGTGTACATGTGTGCTTGTGTGTGTGTGTGTGTGTGTGTGTGTGTGTGTGTGTGTGTGTGTGTGTAGGCACATGCTTTCCATTGTGTGTATATGTAGGGTCAGAAGACAACTTAGGAGAATTGGTTCTGTCCTTCCATAATGTGGATCTTGGTTATTGAACTCAGGCCTTTAGATTTGGTGGCAAGCACCCTTCCATACTGAGCCATCCTGCTGGCCCCTCACCTTGTATTTTGAGACAGGATCTCTAAGTGTACCAGGAGCTTACTGACTTGGCTAAAACAGTTAACCAGGAAGCTCTAAGGATCCCCCTGTCTCTGCCTCCCTAATATTGAGAGATTATAGGTACATGCTGCTGTCTCTGGCTTTTAAAGAACATGTGCTCTATGGATCTGAATTCAGATCTTCATGCATTTACCATGGGAACTCTGCCCACTGAATCCTTTCCCTAGTCTCTCTCACTTCACTGCTAAACCTCTAAAATTCCCTAGCATGTTTTAAGGCCTTAGAAATTCTTGCCCATCCCACTTCTTCATCTGAATCTCTACCATCCACTCCCCTAACCCACCACATCCTGTCCACTGCAGCAGCCTCTTGGTTTTCTGGACTGCCACACTCCTGCCACATCCCTCACTTCCCATGGCTTCCTGTGGCCAGTATCCTCTGCAGGATGGGCTTCCTGCTTCTTCCCTCCATCAGCCCCCTTGTCCTTTGAATTGCCCTCTGATTTCTAGAGTTACTTTAAAAGTAACTACGTACTTTTAAATCCTTCACTGGGAATGTAAATATGTACAACTGTGAAATATTTTTTTGTGTCTGCGTTCTTCACCCAACTATAAGTGCTACCCTATCAGAAACTATGCAAATGCCATGCACTATAAATGTTCAATGCTCAGAATAAAGCCCAGTACGTAATATGCTTAAACAATGCACCAAATGAACATTTTATCAGTAATTATCTGATACAACTTTCTGAGACCAAATTGTGCTGTTATTCACATCCAGACCTTAAGTCTTCTTGTTCTGGCCTGAATGGATATGGACTACATTCTCTAGTTCATATGTCCTCCATGCATGCGCATAGTAGGTTTTATAAAATAACTTCAGCTTTTATAAACACAAGACCAGATAAACAATATGCAATAAAAATCTTTACTTGATCTTAGAATTCAGTTTAAATGATTTAGTATAAAATGAAAGAAATTTAAATTTGTCTTATATCTACAATAATAGAGAGCACACTGGTTCTTTTCAGCATTAAGTTATCTTTAAAAAATGCTTTGAGGTAAAACAAAACAAAACAAACAAACAAACAAAAACCAACCAAACAAAAAAGAACAAAATGGTCTTATTGCTAGGAAATGTCCCCAGGGCTAAAAATCACCAGTGCATGATTATAGGTAAAGTGAATGAGGCTCCCTTCCCCTAGAGGCTCTGGCACCCAGACAATGAGCCCAGGACCTGTGTCCCTGTCCTTTGGCTCTTGAGTTACCCTGCTGAGTCAGACAACCAAGAATAAATTGCAGCCAACAGCAGAGAAGATTTTTCTGATGCAAAAACCTGACCTTTAAGAACCTCTGGCTTGAATATCTTCCTGTCAGGCTGCAGAAAATTGACCATCTTTGAACTGAGCATTTCCACACAGTCTCCTTCTGCTTCCATCATCATGGTTTTAAGCAGAATGTGTACAAAACTCAGTTGCCTTTTCCACCTCTATTCCAGAATAAGCTGTTGACTAAAAGGAAGGGAATAAATCTAATTCTGTATGTTTTTTTGTGCCTATGCTCACAGTTTTCTACTTTTCATTTTATCACCTTGTATCCAACCTGTAACAGTACAAATGAATGTCATGCTTTGAGGGAAGTTTAAACATACACCGAGCTCCCAGCCGGAACTATGTTTGGGTGGCATCCAGTCTCCTCCTTTCAGCTACTGACCTGCACACTTCGAAATTATCAGACCCATCATCATAGGCATCAGGAGGCTTCTGAGCAGAGGTGTTCACCTGGAGCCCCGAGTCAGCCACACACTGGCCCCCTTCTGGAGCTGCCAGGATTTCAATACTGGAATCAGTTTCTGAAAATCTTTTTGTGATTGCTTCTTTTTCCCTAAGTGTGTGCAAGCGTTGAGACTCTCTGTGGCAGTATCTGCCTTTACTCCCTGAATGGCTCCCTGGGGGTCTCTTCTCCTCCAAGGAACCCCTTGGCAAGGGAGGACTGCATTCTTGGTACTTTATGACTTTTCCTCTACAGATGTTTAAAGAATGACTCCCACATTCCATCAGCTCTTGGTGCTTTTCACCTTTGGATCCCAGCTCAACAAGTTCAATTCTGTCAGTAGTGGAGGACCCAGCCAAGCTTCCACATGGCTTATTATTATTTCTCCTTCTTCGAGACAGTCTGAATTTAACCTGAGCTCGTCTTTTTGCCTGAACCCAGTGACTTTCATCTGTGGAAGATGAATCTGAAGACTCTGTATTAAGTTCTCTCCACCTGGAACTTGAGATCTGGAGGTGAAAGTCATTTCTTCTCCCCTTTGCTTGCTCTTCTGGGTGCTCATATCTCTGAGAGACCCTTCTCCTTCTCCTAGGCTTCTGTTTTACTGGTTTCTTACCAGACTCCTTTCTAGCATGGCTCAGCACCATGACAGGGGTGCAGGGCTCAAACGCATCTTCAGACATGTCATGCAAGATGGAAGATCTAGACAAGGCGTCAGACAGAGGGTAGGAAATGGGAATGGAAAGGAAAGTCATGGGAAGACAAAGAGAGAAAGAGAGAGAATGATGAAAATGACAGCATGGCCAGAAGTTGGTAAATAAAGATAAACTGAGGAAACACTAAGCAGGGTTTGGGGCACAAGATCCATGGACAAGACAGAGCAGAAGCAGGAGCAAGATTCTCAGGTCAGGAAACAAAACTACAAAATACTGGTCTAAGAAACATTGAATAGGATCATTTACCCGGGACTTACCTGCAGATGTCCTGAGTAGATGGACAGACAGACAACCTTGACTGGCTCCTGGGAGCTGTCCCTGTGGTTGGGCTGCTTGCCTGGAGAAACAAGTTAGATAATTTGGCATCTTGGTTAAGGTAATACATGGTTGATATCTTGCTTTTTTTCCACATATTTAAAAAATTACAACAAGCGCGGCTGCTGGTCATGTTGCTCATGATGCAGCTCATTGAATGTGGGAAGTCAGAGGGCTTGTTTTGCAAAAGTAAAACTCATTTGAGGAACTTGAAACAGCTGATGTGCTGCACTGCTCTGCTGTTGCTTCATGTGTGAGAGAGGAAGAGGATTCCACAGGTTTCTATTCTATTTACTATAAGATCCGAAATGGAAGAGCTCAATTTGCCTGGGAAACAAATGAGTATGTAAAGGTCCCAATGAAATCAGGGGCTGCAATGTCAAGATGTGAGAAAGGCCATGATAGGCTGGTAAGCGTGAATAATCAAATTGTCATCGGGTGGCTAGATATTACCTTGAGTTTGCAACAAGGCCCCATGAGACCATATGTTTAAAAACACTTTGTAGTAGTTAAAAGCCTGCAGCTACTATTGTTGTGAATTCATTACTGGAGTAAACAAACCCATCTTTGGAAACATTGTTAACCTTTCTTACATTTTTGCCCCTCCCTATTGCACACGAACTTTGAGGCTGAGAGCCTGAAATAATTCAAACAGTTAGCACAAAGTTAAGTACATTTCACCAAATTCTTTCTTTTGAATTCCAACAGTTCTTGACTCCACTTCTGCACACAGTTATGTTTAATGCAGACAAGACTGGTAAGTTAGAAGCGTGGGCATGCTGGTGATTCACTCTTGAACTTACATTGTGGCTTTATCTAATCTTTACAATAATTTCACACATGGGAAATAATTGGCAGGTCTGAGTTATTTAAACCACCTCTGCATATTCAATCAACACAATAAGTGTTTGTAGTAAACACTATAATTGTTTCTAAGTACAGTTGAGGAAGCCGAGAAATTGAAGTAGCTTTTGGTTAAGACACAGAAGAGTGAACATTTGGATCAAGAATCTGGCTTTGTCCTCCTATGTTCTAATCACCAGAGATGTAGCCTCTCTCCTTTGCACAAGAGAAACCAAGCTAATGACAGGTCCACATTCTGGTGTGACTGACTGCATCAGTAAAGTCCATAATTTTGTCGTGAAGAAAATAACATTAAGAGTAGAAAGATTGCAGATTTCAAAATATTTCTGAAAAACTCTTGTGTTAGAAATATGGGAATGGTCTCACACTTATGGTTGTGTGGTTCAGAAAATTCTAAACCAAGAGGCAAGAGAAAAATTGTGTAAGTATTCATAGTTGGCCGAAAACTGGCATTCTAAGAAGGTCTAAAATCTGATCTCTGGATATTCTCTGTCTCTGTCTCTGTCTCTGTCTCTGTCTCTGTCTCTCTCTCTCTCTCTCTCTCTCTCCCTCTCTCTCTCTAATGGGGACTCATGTAGTCTAAAGTAGCCTTGAATTTTCTATACAGCTGAGAATTACCTTGAATTTATGATTTTCCTGTCTCCACCCCTCAAGTTCATGGAGTATGCCACTACATTGGACTTCTAATCTCTGGATCTCGTATATGTGTTTCCTTCTGTGACAAAAGAGTCTTTATATACGTGATTAAGTTAGGGGTTTTGATATAGAGAGATTTTGCTGTACATTTCCAGCAGGTTCAATATAATCATAGGACCCTATAAGAGGGAAGCAGTGGGGTTAGGGTAGAGAAAATGAAGGACGGAGAGGTCAGTCAGGAGGTCTGTGTTTGGGAAGGTAAAAGCTCTGAGCCGAGGAATGCAAATGGTCTGGAGATGCTAGAAAGGGCTAGAAAACTCATCCCTCCCTTGTGTCTACAGAAGAGCTTGCAATTACCTTGATTTTATCCCAGTGGGATATGGGTTTGGCATTTGATCACTAGAATTATAAGGTAATACATTTGTATATAATGTCAACTATTTTCCATTAGTCTTATACTACATATAGAAAAATTACCTTTTTTTTTTCTATAGTTTGGATAACATTTAAAAGGCAAGTGTGAGTCATTAAAGAAGAGATTGAGACATTCCAAGGGGATGAAAGGATGCCATTGTGAATGCATTCTCAGCCTGATGCACATCTTTTGTGGACTTCTGATTTATACATTTCTATCACCTCATGAATGTTGTCTCTTTGGATATTTGAATATCTTTCAGTATCAACCCATGTTCCATGATAGTCAATGTCTGTAACAAGACTCTTTTCAAGTTCTTCTTTTTTTTTCTTTCAGGAATAACACCGTTTGGAGCTGTCATGATGGTTCAGTTGATAAAGGTGCTTGCTGTCAAGCCTGATGACCTGAAGTTAATCCTCTGGACCCATATGGTAGACAGAGAGCACTAGGTCCTGTAAATTGTCCTCTCCCCCACTCATATGCACTATGGTATAGACATGCCCCCAATAGATAGATAGATAGATAGATAGATAGATAGATAGATAGATAGATAGATAATAAATAAATAAATAAATGCAATAAACAACTTAAATTCATAAAAGAATATCTCTGTATTCTTCTAACAGGTACAAAGCCAACATTTATAAACTGTATTTCTATTCATTAAACAATAATAGTAAGTTTCCTTAGATTTGCATCTTATACCCCTCACATATCCATAGAGATTAGCAGGGAGCTCTGAACGGACTAGGCAGTGAGTGAAGACCGTTTTTGAAGATTGATGCTTACTCACTCTACAAAAATGAATGAGGCCCCAAGTGTGCTCAGGTTGCTGCTGATGCCATTATGGATATGGACCGCATCATGATGCGCACAGGTATGTGTGGCTCTGGTGCTGTGCAAAGACACTGAGAGAGGAGTAATAATAACAAACTCACTTTGTAATCTCATGTGTCTGCACAAATACATGCTGTGTTATGGGAAACATTTGTCACTGAATAAACACATAGAACAGGAAAAAAGCACATAGCTTTCTTTTGTAGAGTGTTTGGGTCCACAGTGACACCGAACCATGTAGTTTTTGCATCTGTAGCTTTTTACTATTTTGTTACTAGGAAACAGTCCATTTTCCCATAAAGTACACTCAAGTAGGTCAAACCGAAGATGACTTTATCTGTGATCAGCTGGTTATCTTGTTTAACAGAAGATAAGACCTGTGTTCTTGAGCATCCCCTGAGCTCACCTACATTCTGACTGCTTCCCACCCATGGTCTGTACCTCTCTCCTTCTCTGCTCTTGGCTGCTTCCGGTTCCCTTCTTTCTCGACAGAAACCTGAAAGTGTGCAATAAGTTAATATCCCAGTGAGCATCTAGGTGAGACTGTGACTGCAGCCCATGAAGAACATCCAGGTGAGACTGTACCTGCAACCCACTAAGAACATCTAGGTGAGACTGTGCCTGCAGCCCACTAAGAACATCTAGGTGAGAATGTATCTCCAGCCCACTAAGAGCATCTAGGTGAGACTGTGCCTGCAGCCCACTAAGAGCATCTAGGTGAGACTGTGACTGCAGCCCATGAAGAACATCCAGGTGAGACTGTGCCTGCAGCCCACTAAGAAATCTAGGTGAGAATGTATCTCCAGCCCACTAAGAGCATCTAGGTGAGACTGTGCCTGCAGCCCACTAAGAGCATCTAGGTCATATTGAGGTTATAGAAATGGAGACAAAATGAACTCCAGCTTATTTCACTTTTGATTTACTTATTCAGAAAACATGAATTAATGGTCCATGTACTACAACAGATACTGTGATGAGTTAAGGAGCAACATCTCGAGGATTTTTGGTTTCAGGGAGATGTATATAATATGTGATTTATAGAGCCTGCTCATAGGTAGCCTGATGAAGGAAGAATGACAACCGCAGAGTGGAACAGGCTTTAAAGTTCCTAGAGGAGCTAGCGCTGAGCCTAGAAAGGAATAAGGAGAGTAAAATTGGAGGAGCTGTTCAGAGAGAGATGAGTGTGTAAGTGTATTAAGAGCAGAGGAAGAACTGCTCAGAAATTAATAGAATGTGCAGGATGCACGGGAAGATGTGTGTTGTTAGATTGGAACTGAGAATTTATGTATGTATGTATGTATGTATGTATGTATGTATGTATGTATGTGTGTGTATGTATCATCTATTATTTAACTATCATTTATCCATCATCTTTTATCTATTTATCCACCAATTGATTAATTACTTATTATCTATTTCTATCTCTATCTGTTACCTGGCTACCAAGTTATATATCCCTTAGTTTGTATAAAGCTGCATTTTGAGTAAATGGGCAATGGTAGGTTATTAAACAGTGGTGTTAGAAACACGATTAGTCATTTGGAAACTGTAAACCCAGTCTGTCTTATAAATTGCACTAGCTCAGGTGGATAAAAGATTTAAATATAATAAAACCATAAATATATGTGAAAGAAACATAGTTATGTATATTTTTAATATTGTAGAATTATTTATAAGAATATGAAATAAAAAACAGGAAAACATATAAATACAGGGATTTAAAAAAGAAAAGCTTCTAATTTACAGCAAAGAAACACACACTCAAATAGCAACACAACCATAGGTAAAGCGCACAGGAGATTTGCCACATTTTATAACACATACGTAGCCAAACGGCTAATTTGCCTAAGTCAGAGACCTCTCACAAATCATGACATAAATTTCCACTTAGAAAAATGAATTAGACACACAGACATGTAGTTCACACAAAAAGAACTGCAGAAAGCCAAGAACCATGTTTATAATAATCTCAGTTTCTACATGCAAAGTGAGTTAACAATGGTCTGTACTTTCACTGATCACATCGGTACATTCAAAAAGTCTGATCATCTCGACCCTGGGCAATTAAGGTATGAAAATCCAACACTGCCATAGACCTTTAGAGTAATCTTACATTTTAAAAGATTTTATTTTTATTTGTGTGTGTGTGTGTACATGTGTGTGAGAGACCTGTATGTAGGTGCTGCTAGAGAATAGAAGAAAGCATCATGCCCGCTGGATCTGGGGTTACAGGTGGTTGTGAATTCCCTGATGTGGGTTCTGGGATTCAAACTCAGGTTCCTCGTAAGAGCAGCAAACACTCTTAATTGCTAAGCCATCTCTCCATTCCTAACCCCATATTTTGACTACTTGTTTATAGGGCAATTGTTAAACTTTAGTGAAATAGAAAATATCTACATAATATAGAATAAGAATCTTATTCATAAAAATTAAATTTTGTTAAAACACTTGTTAAATTGTTCAAAGACAAATTTCTATAAGGGTGCTCACTTTAGCTGTTTGTAAAAGCAAGAAATTAGAAATAACCCAAATGTTTAACTATTTACTATGAAATATTACAAGCTACTAAGTAAAATCAGGTATGGCATACATATACACGTATACTCTTATGCAAATATTTAAATATTAATTTTAATTTATTTTCACTTTAAAATTTCCTTTTTGATATTCATGGTATGTGGCACTGTTATATAAGAGTATTTCATACAATTATACAATGCACATTGAACATATTCTACCCTTTATCACCCTACCATATACACATGAATCTATTTTAAAGAGGAAGATTACCTTTCAAAATTGTATACAGTGTAATCTTGCTTGAGAAAATTGTATTTTGTTGGTGTCTATTTGCATATTCACATGAAAAGTCTGAACATAGAGAGCTGACTGTTGGTAGTGATCATCTCTGGGAGGGTGTGTTGTGGAAATCTTATTTTTTTAATTTTATGTTTCTATAATTTAAAGTTGTTAGTTTTAATAACAAGAATAATTTTCAATCATATTGACAATTATTTGTGGATTTCTCTCTCTTTAATATTAAAGTGATTAACATTATCTACTCAACATTTTGTTTAAACATGCCCCTCTTCACTTAAATATAGTCATTACACGAAACAAAAGTAGAGCTAGCATGGGGACATGGATTCATGGATCTTGTAACTGTTTTGTAGAGATCCCAGAGTTGTAACGAGATGTCAAATGACAGAACTCTTTAGATTTATTCTTAGGAAGTCATGCTTGCCTTGATTAATGGAATCTGTCCTGCTTCCTGAAGAAGGTATGCAGCAGCCACAGGCTTACAGGTCTCAACCCTGGCTAAAAATTGGAATTTGGGGGCAAGTTTTTAGTAATAATGTGTCTGAATATGAGATCCCAGCACAGGAGTGGAGATCAGTATTCTCGAAAGCTCCACAGTGACTTTAAGACACACCTGGAGTGAAGAACCACTGACTTTGGCTGGAGACAATATCTTACTCTTAGTTTTCTATCAGATTTTTTTTTTTGCCAAGACTCCAGTGAGATGATTACTGAAAGCTTGATTTGTTTCACACACACACACACACACACACACACACACACACACACACACACACACAGAGAGAGAGAGAGAGAGAGAGAGAGAGAGAGACAGAGAGAGACAGAGAGAGACAGAGACAGAGAAAGACAGAGACAGAGAGAGGAGAAAGAGGTCTTCTCTAAATTCTTGGAACCTCACCTTCATTTATCTGGAAGAGATCTTGAAACTTGACATAATTTTGCTACAACCCTAGTGGAGAAGAAGGAAGGTGGGACTTGGGGATATTTATAGTATAAAGACACTCAAGTTGTCCTCTGCTTGTGGCTGAATAGTATGACAGAAAAAGAACAATGGAAGATGATGTTATCCTTGTCTTCCATTCATACACTAGACACAGTGTGGGAAGCAGGGATGAGGTTGGGGCAGTGTATATGAAAGACTCCCCGGAGTCTATTTGGAAGAAACCATGACCTGATGCTGAAACCTGATCCTCCTTTCCATGTTCCTCTATCAGTTCAGCATTTCAAACAGCATGGGCAGTGCGAGGTATAAGCATCCAGAACACATGGATCTAGCTATGTTTTCTCCTAGGGTACAGGAGGAAAGAAATCCACTTAACCTGCACTTAGCTGAGACTGCTCACCTATGTAAATAACCAAGGGTCACCATAGCTGCAGCAGTATGATTTTATTACAGGACCGTAGGAAAGGTTATCTAGCCAAGAGGCCTAACATTTCCAGTGAAAGGTAAAACTTGAAATGGAAGCTGAACCTGGCTTAACTGTAAGTGGAAAGCTAGTTCCCAGTTCCCAGTTCCCCAGCCAGGAACACTTATGCATCCAGTGTGTTAAAAATCTGGAGGACAAAACTCTATCCAGAGGCTGCCACAAGATATTAATAAAGTTGAAAAGAAGAAATGTTGAGGGATTGTTCTTGACTAACTTGTGAGCTGCCAGTGACTGAAGTTTTTTTTTTAATTATTTATTTACTTTTCACAATCAAGCATTTCCCACATCATCAGCACTGAGAGCTCAGGATTGAAAATGCAGACAGAGATCATGATTGGAAGTTCACATTTCCCCACCCAGTTACAGAAAAATTACCCAGTGACATCTTGAAGGTTTTGTGGGATTCCTAAGAACATGACAATCATCTGTGTAATGGTCTGACCACACAATCTAGAAGGCTCTTAAAGTGAAGTGTTTTGACATTGTTGTTTAAATTATATTGCTTATTTATTTGGCAGGAGGAGACAGAATGGCTCAAGGTCTGGGGCTGACTTGAGGGAGTCAGTTTTTTCTTGCATCATGTGGGTCTAGGGATTCAACTCAGATGAGCAGGCTTGTCTTCAGTTGCCTTTACCCTCTGAGGCATCTTACACCCACCTTCTTTTGAGACCGGGTCTCACTGGCTGGCCTGTAACTCATTATGTAGACCAGGTTCATCTTGAACCCACAGAGATCGACCTCCCTGCTTCTGCCTCTTGAATGGTGTACCACCACACTTGAAGTTGTTGCTGTTGTTTTTAATCCTATGGAGTATTAATGAAATAGAAAGGGAGAAAGTTGTGGAGCACAAAAAGTAGAAAAGAGAGGCTGGTTGGGTGGTCTTAACAACCCTTTGGTGCCTGTTATTTGGAAGGAATGGAGTACCTTTTAAGGGAAAACCAAATTTGCCGTTAACAGCCGGTATCACTTGAAGAAGGGCTTAGAACAAGACGAGGCTCTTCTAGTGTGTCATAAATAGAAAGCACAAGCAACAACAGGGAATCCTAGCACACGTTTCCTATTGAAACATAGAGTCAAATAACCAAAACAACCAACTGTTGTTGTTTTGCTAAATGGCTAACTGGTCATGAAATGGTCATGCATGTCAAATCACCTTCTAAATACTTACATGCTACAGACATGTGCCAGCCTCACTGCTGCACCTCAAGTGGGTGCCAATGATTTCTTGTTTTCCAATTCCATTTACACCCACCTGTCCTTTCATAAGCCAGAACAGGAGGGAGTTAATTCCAGCAGGGACAATGCTTAATCAAAGTGGAGAGTGGGAGGCTGTGCTTATATAAGTGATCTATCTCACTCCAGTGGAAAAATCGGAGAGACAATAGATATTTCTTGGAATTATCAGAATCCTCAGAACCAGGTCTCCCCGAATTAACTCAAAGTGTACCTTCAAGTTGACCATGATATGGCATTGTATCATAACCTTTTTATTTCCTCACTTACAGTTTCTGAGACATTTCTCAAACACTGTACCCACAAACAAATTCTTGTCAAGTATATTGTTATAAGTAAGGATCAAACTGAGAAGCAGTTGATGGGGATGAAGATGGGAATGATGAAATTTTGGAGGTAGGCTACTGGCAGTCAGACTAACAAGGGGTCTTTTCGGAGTGCTAACGGAACTTAGTGAGCTGTCACTCAACAGTTCCCAGGATGGATGAGATTTGGGTGGAAAGGCAAGCATGGAGTGGTTCTAGTGTTTGCAGAGGAAAGGTCAATGAGAATTACACAGATATGTCATGGTTAGCTGTTCCCAGGCTTTATTAACTGCCTCGGAAATGTCTCTTAAAGAGAAAGGCAAATCCAGCTAAGCTGGCTATCAAAACTGCCAAAACCTGCATACAATCATGCCTCCAAGTGTCGATATGTAGTTGCTAGGTGACCTTTAATAGACAGAGGCTGAGATGGAGGATAAATGCACCAGTTCTAGTCCTTCAGTTCTTGGAGCCATCCTTAGGAGGTTCCCCTAAACCAAGCTCTGCTGCCACATCTGTGTCTTTTACATGGGGTATTCTCTTAACTTCTGTTATTAGCTCTCTTAAAGACACAGTTTATAAATTTATAAACTCAAGTTCCATTTGCTTTTGGAATACCATATTACAAGGACTCCAATTTGCAGTAAGGCTCGTTAAGGAAGGGAATGGCTCAGTTGCCTTTAGCCTACTGGCTATGGGTGGGATAGGACCTCTGTTGGTCTTTTCTGTGTTGAACACACAGATTACAAGCCCAGTGCCACTTTGAGATCTTTGGCAGCAGTTAACCCTGCAGTTCACACAAGACTGAGCCTGTATGATAATGAGTATTCAGAGACGGGTAATGCCTGGGGGGCCCTCACCAACCTAAGACAGAACGCCTGTGTGGCTTGGGCAGGCGTCTCCATGATGGGTAAGGTGACCTGCTGACGTCCCACGCAACCTAAGTCAGAAGCTCATTTTTTAGTAAAAGGGGGACCTGTAGAGTACTGGCCCCGTTTTGGGTAACTGTTGCCTTGCTTGCTGGCCTTGACCTTGATATCCTCCCTATGCTAATTCCCTGCCGGGTTCCACCCTCCTAAATGCTTAAGGGAAGTTCCTTGTCTGTGTATCCTGCATAATGGGCATTAGCAGCTTAGATGCAAGATTGTAAAACATAGGTAGTGAACTTCTGCCCTCTGGGGTTCTCCCATTGTGCTGTATTTAAGACCTCTTCCCTCCTTCAATAAACAGCATTCGGCATTAAATAAATAAATAAATAAAAATTTAAAAAATAAATAAAATAAAGTGAGGAAAAAAAAGACACAGTCTCATAACTCAGGCTTTTCTTATTTACTTCAATGCTATCTTGAATTTCTGACTCTCCTGCCTGTATCTCCAAAGATCTGGGATTCCAGTTGTGTGCCTGGTTTTATTCAATGCAAAGGTCTGAATTTAGGGCTTCCTGCACACTAGGCAAGAACTCTACAAACTGAGGCACATTCCCAGCCCATTGGCTTATGGTCTGTTTCTGTATATCTCACTTTTTCCTTCTCCCCACTCCTGTTGCCTGTGATCATTTCCCAAACATGTTACTTGCAAAGGCACTTGTCTTAGGCTCTGCTTTTGTGAGAACATACACCTTGATGTCAGTGGATTAGGCAGTTGTGCTGGCAGGCAGAGGTTGGTGGATCTCCAGGACGGTGCATGAGTTGCACATTAGGAGAAGAGGTTGGCTGACTGTTGATACTGAACCTGCTGGCATGCACTATTTTCAAATTCCTGTTTGTGTACAATTCCCATCTACTACGTGTCCAGTTTGTAGGTCTGGTGTTCAGTGTCTGTCCCACTGTACAGATACCAAGTCCTATATCCAGACTTTCCTTTAACTTACTAGGGTTAATTACGAAGAAATAAAATATTAAGAATTCTTATTGCCTTTCATTTTTTTCTTTTGTGTTCTGCATTCCAAGGAGCTCTGAAATTTTTATTCTCCAAGTTACCATCCTTATCACATATTTTTCCTTCTTAGAAGGGTCTCAGTGACTCCTCATTACTTAGCAAATTAAGTACAAGGACCAGTTTGGTATTTAGGGATTTTTTTTTTGTCTGAATCTAATTTAAGTTTCTGGTATTGACTCATTCATTTCTCTTAATTCCTGTGTTCCAGCAAAAGCTAGCCCATTTGCAATTTCTAAACATGACTGTACTTTTGTTCCCATGACTTCGTAGAGAGAAGATCAACAAGGCTCAGGCGTGGAGTGTCCCTCAAGACTAGGCAATTTTCCAAGCTTAGCACCCATCTGTTTCTCTGAACTCCAAGGGCCTTCTTTAACCTCTCGTAGAGTATTCATCTTGCTTTCTTCCAGAATTTATTTTCATCACCCATATCCTTCTCTAGCCATCGCCAAGTTGCCACAGGCTTCTACAGCTAATCTTTTTTCCCTTTCATTGCAAACGCAAAGGGAGAGGCCATGCCTGCTCATTGTGGAAATGATGTCTTCATGGTGTCCTGCACTGAGCAGGCAGCCAATAGAGAGTCCTGGAGCAGACTTGATCTTAATCATTGTTGAATTCTGTTTAACTGAGAGCTTGGTGAGAGTTGAACTGAGTTGAATTGTTCTTAGTAAATCCTATCCTGATTGCAGGAGAGATAGAAATGACAATCATTTCACAATGAACAATGGAGAAATTCAGTCCTGAGTTGTAGTGAGAGCAACCCCATCTCTTAACAGAGTAAAAGAATCGGGGTGAAAATCTTATTTAGATCTTGAGACCCTATCCTTGGAAAAGGGAATCACAAAGTGTATGAAATAAGTGACAATCACCTGTTTTCTTTGTCATACATATATATTCCTATTTAGAAAATGACATAATTATAGCATGAAGAGAAGAGCATGTGTTTTAATGATTTTGAAACTGGCAGGGACTGTTTAAAAGGAAAATGCGGTAATTGAGGGTAAAAATGAATCAAAATATTTTAAATGCATGGTCTCATTAAGCAGCAATGTATTGTTTTAATTTGCTAGTTGGTACATTACAAGAGCTTGGGTAATTTGTTCATCCCTTTAATAGGTGCAAGATTGAAATGGGGATGGGAAGGGAAAAACACCAATTGGTTGGATGAGCAGAATAATATGTTCTTCGAAATGAAGCATTCTTTATAATGGATGTTTACTTCAGAAAATTACACTGTACAGTGCATTGAAATGGGAAAAACAAACAGGAGGCCAGCTGCATTAATTTTATCAAAGTTATTTATATCATCAGTATAATTAAAGGCAGTAATTTCAAATTAGGTTTTTGAAGAATCCCTTTATAGGCAACACAAGGCAACTTGTCTCCATGGCATCTCAACCATGATTGTGCTCTGGGGGTGGAGGGAGGGCAATGTTAACTACTGCCAATTGGCCTTGGCATTCTGAAAATTAATTATAGTTTGAAAAGATTCTAAAGCTGTTACCTCCCGCTGCCCTGACCAGTTTAGATCCATTGCACAAGGAGAGCCCAATAAATAATTTATGGATATGACATAGAATAATCATGCATAATCATTTACAAATGGCTTTGTGTATTTAGTGATACATTAATAATACACAAGAAGCAGCATTCCAGAAACTACAGATGGGAAAACATTGCACAGAAGCTTCTCTTGTACATATAAAAAAGCCCCCATTAATTTCAGAAGTAGTTCCTGAGCAGCATGCTGAAGACTTAAATGCAAAATGAAATATTATACTGGATCTTGGGAATAGAAATTTTCCCTAAAATTACCCCCCCCAAAAAAAAACTCTGTTGGTGATGAAAAAGATACTCCAATCACTTTAAAAATGGATACATTTAGAGAGAGTCCCCTCTAATTCCCGTCTAACACATGACAGCATTTGCAATGGCGGTCATCTGGCTCTTGCCTAGCCAATAACGGGAGTTCATTTGTTAGAATGTCCCCTGCAGCTCTGGAGTGGTGGAACTGTATCACTCTAGCATTATACGGGACACCTTCTCATCGGTTGCCAGTTCCAGCCTTTCTTTCACCCTCATTACAGCCATTCAGCATTTGCTCAACGTTTAAGCTTTTCTCTAGTATCATAAACTTTTAGTGTTTATTTATCCTCATGATGATGCATGCCCCCACCCCCATAGTCGTTCCTTAGGTCCTCTTTTCACTTTAAATAAGTTGGGAGTCCATTTTCAGATTCATTTATTTATTTTTCATTTTAAGGTGTGTTGTATCTCTGTCTGTATGTTGGTGCATGCGTATGTGTGCGCGTGCGCGTGCGTGTGCGCGCGTGTGTGTGTGTGTGTGTGTGTGTGTGTGTGTGTGTGTGTGTGTATCTGTGTGCAAGTATATGTATATGAGTGAAAGTGCCTATAGAGGTCAGAAGGTTTCAGCTCTCCTGGAGCTTCAGTCAGAGAGGTTATGAACTGTCTAACATGGGGCCGGAAAGCAAACTAGGGTCCTCTGCAAGAGTAGTATTCCTTCTTCATCACTGAGCCATCTCTCCAGCCCTTTCCGTTTGAAATGTTCGGGTTTAGAATATACATTTAGAGCTGTGAGGAGTAAAATTTATCTGAAAGACAGGAAACAGGAGACAAATCATTACAGGAAGATTTTGGACAATTGTGGACCTTCAATGTCCAGCTGTACAGTGTTGCACCTTATTTGATATGTAATTAGTGAGTGGTCTTGAGGAAGAGATGAGAGTGATAAGAAGTTTATTTGAAGTGGTATGGCATTGTGGTCTAACATTTGCAGAGTAATGCTTTGAAATATATTTTAAATGTTTATTAGAAAAACAAATACCTTTTTAAGTGGACTCAAAAATATTTAGGACATTTTCATTGAGTTATTTGCCTGCCTACTTCTGAGTTATATGAGTGCCAGCATTTTTGTACAATTTTTTGGCTCTATGTCCTTTACCCAAAGAACACTTAAGTGCAAAAGTTTTAAATTGCATTGAGTATAATTTATCAGCATCTTGTTTTATAACTTGTGCTAGTGTGTCTCATCTAGAGACAAGCTCTGCTTACTGAAGGTCACAGATTTCCACCTGTGTTTTGCTCTAGTTTTACTCCTTAATTTTTGTGTTACATTCTAAGAATCTTTCCAGGTCAGTTTTTAGTGAGAAAGGTTAAGATTTTTTTTTCTCCCTTGTCACTATGATTTTGTTACAATTGCATTTCTTTGATAGATGAGTTATATCTGGAAGTTAGCAGTCTGTTGGAAACTGGATAACTGCAAAGCATAGCATCTGGATGCATTGTGTCCTTACCCTAAGACTTTGTCAAAAGATGAAATTAAGAGTGAGATGCTAATTTCTTTTTTTTTTTTTGGTTTTTCGAGACAGGGTTTCTCTGTGTAGCTTTGCACCTTTCCTGGAACTCACTCGGTAGTCCAGGCTGGCCTCCTGAGTGCTGGGATTAAAGGCGTGCGCCACCACCGCCCGGCTGAGATGCTAATTTCTATGTCAGAAGATATTTTGAAACATCAGATAAATCACAATATGGCATAAATATTATTGGCTGCTCTTGCTTGGTTTTGCCATGAGTGTCAAGAGAAGAAATAAGCAGAAAGATTTGACTAATTCATGGTCTCACCAGGGAAGATGTGGGAAAAAATGCTGAGAAAGTATAGAAAAAGGTGAGTGTGGACCAGCTGTTATTTGCTAGAGAGATGACTGTGGATAAAAGGGAAGATATATTATTTACTTGCTGGTAAAGCAAGTATGTCAGAATTTCTGAAACTATGTTTTAAGTGGGTTCGGCTGCAACATGTGCCAGTAGTAGACCTGAATATCCTCTACATGGTGCTGCTTTTGCTAATGTGGAGAAGGCAGAATTGTGGAGTCACGCCATTTCACTGAGATTTGCAAGGTAGGCCAGAAATGTCAAGGAAAAGGGTGCTGCAGCTCTGGAGCCACTGCAGAGTCCTGGCAGATCTAGTGCGGCTGTTGGATGGACCTACACAAGAGAACCCAGAAATGTAGAGCAACAAGGCATGGGACACTTAGCAGCAGAAGGCTGTGACAGGCTGTTGACATCATCTGCTGCCTTGGAGAGGACATCTGTAAATACGGGACTACTCGGTCCCCACCAGAGCACACCCAGGATGCCGGACTTGGACGTTTAGGTCTTGCTCTGATGGTCCAATTACTCTTTTCTGTTTCTCTATTCTTGGTTTTGGAATGGGAATATGTATTATGTCCCTTTCACACCACCATGTCTTAGAAATGCATATATTGTTATGTGAAAATGAATTTTTTTTTTACAGACTCACACCTAAAATAATTTGCCACAAATCAGATGAAACTTACAGCTTGAATGTTTGAGCAATGCTAGAATTGTTGTCTGTACTACTCTTAGGAATTGAATGAACGCTACTTGCAAGATGAGATAGACCTCCAACTCTTCACAGATGAAGATAGAATGCTGTGGTTTGTATAGAGGTTTGGTCTTAATCATTGATCCATGTGACTGAAGGTCTTACTCCTTAGTGTGGTTGTAGGAAGGTGGTGAAAATTTTAAGAGGCAGGGCTATGCCTTTCTATATAGGCCAGGCACTCTTGAACTCATAACCCTCCTGTCTCACTCTTCCAAGTGCTGAGATCACAAATATACTCTACAATACCCACACTCAATGTGATTATTATAATATACACTGCATGCAATGAATGTCTGACATATGACCATTGTTATATTCCAATGTCCTAATGTGAAAGTAAAAGTCAGTGAACAGGAAAAATTTTGCTTTGACATTATGCCTTCATAAAATAATAATTCATATGGCTTGAAATTTGTTCCTATGTTTATTATAAAATAGTCTTATCTATTCCTTCCATCCAGTTTTGTTAAAAAAAAAAGACTGTCAAATATCTGTCATGCTATTTGGTTTGGCAGGTAGTGTTGCTTAGTGAAGAAAACACAATGGGAAATATTTGTAAAGGTAATAAATAAGATCAAATAAGAAAGTAGATTAGAGATGGAGTGATAGACAGGCTGTTAAACATAGGGTTGAGTTTTGTGGGTGAGAGGAACCCTTATTGTGTGTTCTTTGTCCTGATTCATAACTCTTCCTCACCCCTGCCTCAATCCACAGACCACCCTAAGAAAAACCAAGACAGAGTTCACCAGTGTTTTCACAATTTGAATTTGTACTTCTTTGAATACTGTAAACAGAGCTAATGAGCTAATTTTGTGGCAGTTTGGAGAATATTAACATTGAGAGAGATGCGGAGAGAAAAGGCTTGTCTCATGGTTTTGCAGAGGATATCAAGGATTCTATTACTACAACAGCAACAGCAACAACAACAGCAGGCCATTCATGTGATATTTTAGCCAAGAATTTGGTTTCATTCTCTTAAGGTCCTGAGCATATGACTGAGATTGAAGTTGATAATGAGCTAATTTTTTTTTTTTTGGTCAGAGGAAATTTCAAGATGGGAGCCTTCAAGCTAGTGCTGAGAAAGCAGTTATAATTGTTAAAGAAGTCAGTACCACTTTAGACAAAGCTCCAGTACTCATCTTATGGAGACCCAAATTCACTGCGAAGAAGAAACTGAAATTGAAGAGGTTCTCTGCTCCCCACATACAACTGCTTTGGGAAGTGTTTTTGTAGAGTCAGCAGACAGAGCTGAGTATGTCCGAGAGTGACAGGCTACACCTCTAGACAGTAGTAGAACTTGGCAGAGTCATCCATTTGGTCCTGGCTTGACAGGCATGAAAGACACAGGCTTGACAGGGTCTACAGAGTTCTGTTTTCAGAGAGGTGTTGTTGCCAGGTGATATGTGTCAGATCAAAATTCCTGAGAGAAGTCCCTGAGAGGCCATTATTTGAATCTGAAGACAAAGTCTACGTTGTAATGGAAATCTCAATATGTTGGAGATTCCAGGACCTTAGATGTCCATCAAGAAAGCTGCAGACACGAAGTGAGCTGGAGAGAGAAAGAGACAGGGGAAGAGGAAGAATGTGCGCATTGGCAGCAGAGCTGAAAGACCGGGGCTACTCAAATCCCATGGAACCCAGGTAACTACATGAAGAGTTCCAGAATCCACCCAGGGCTGTAGGAGCCAGTCTTGGAAATTTTGGGTTTTTTCCTATTATACCTTGCTGTGCCTTTTCTTCCATATTGGGATGGAAATGTTCACTCTTTGCCATTGCACATTGGGAATATGTAACTTGTTTTTTATTTTACAGGAGCTTACACTTCAGAGATTGTCTTGAGTCTCAGAAGACACATTGTCTTCTTAAACTGCCAAAATCGTTAAAGTCTATGGGAACTTTTGAAATTGGATTGTATTTTGCATTATGAAATAAACACAAGACTTTAAAGACAAGGGGTAAATTTAAAGTGATACATTAGGCTGTTAAGTTGACAAAGGGTAGAGTTGTGATGGTTACGCTCCATTGCTAACTTGATGCATTCTAGAATTACCTAGGAGACGGGTCTCTGGGTATTCCTGTGGGGAATTACTTTGATTAGGCTAATTGACAGGATCTCCCCGTTGTGGGCAGTACCACTCCCTGGGTTTGAATCCTGGACTACATAAAGTGGATAGAAGTGACAGGAGCACAGCCTTCTTCACTCTCTGCTTCTTGACTGCAGATGGAGTGTAACTAGCTGGCTCAAACTGCTGCCAGTGTGACCTTCCAGACATGATGAATTGATTATATGACCTTAAACTCTACGCCAAAACAAGCCATTCCTTCGCTGTGTTGCATTTGTTAGAGTATTTTATCACAGCAAGTAGAAAAGTAACCATGACAATATCTAATTATATTTGTACTGAGTTTATGCAAAATGTTTTTTTTCCCAAAAGTCATCTATGTTTAGATAAAAGCCTGAGCTATCACCTTCTGTTCTATACAGCAACTTAAATAAATTGTCAACTTCAAATCTAGGTGACCTAAGTTTGATTCTAAAATGGGATTATTGTTATTTTAGGTCACAGTAAAAATTTGTAGGTGTTTGGCTGGAAATCACCAAGCTGGCACACTTGGGAGAATCAAAGAGTCCATGAAGCAGATTTCCAGTCTTGTCATTTTCTCTTTGATTTTCACACATCTTCTCTGTTTCCTCCACGCTAACTTCATCGCCTTCTTCTTTTCTATTTTCTGAGAATAGATTTATACAATATACCCTGATTATAGTTTCCCCTTCTTCTGCTCCTCCCAGTTCCACCCCTCGCTCCCCTCTGGATCCACTCCCTTTCTGTCTCTCATTAGAAAAGAACGGGCTTCTAAGAGGTAGCAACCGAACATGACAAAATAAAATACAATAAGCGGAAGCAAAAGCTTTCATATCAAAGTTAGACACAGCAACCCAACAGGAGGAAAAGAGTCCCGAGAGCTGGCGAATGTGGAAGAAACCCACGTGTTCTCATAGTCAGAAGTGTCATTAAAAATAATAAGCGAATAGCTGTAATATATATGTAGGTCCTATGCCTGTTGCCTTAGTCTCTGGGAGCTCATAGGCAGCTTGCTTAGTTGATTCAGAAGGGTGTGCTCTCCTGGTGTCCTCCATCCCCTCTGGATCTTATAATCTTTCTGCCTCCTCTTCCACAGGATTCACTGAGATTTGATAAGAGAAGGGATTTGATGGAAACCTCCAATTCTGACTCTCTCCACATAATGTGTGGCTGAGGGTCTCTGCATCTGTTCCCTTCTGCTGCCAGAGAAAACTTCTCTGATGATGGCTGAATAAGGCACTGATCAATGAGTGTTGCAGAATGTCATTAGGAATCATTTAATTGGTTTTTTTGACCAGTTGTATTTGGTTTTACCTTAGGTCTCTGGGCTTTCTAGTTTCTGATTCTTGGTTACCAAAGCAGTGTCAGGTTCCTCCTTGTGGAGTGAGCCTTGAGTCAAATCAGGTATTGGTTTGCTACTCCAACAAGTTCTGTGCCGCCATTGTCCCAGTGTATTTTGCAAACAGGACAGATTATAGGTCAAATGTTTTGTGGATGGGTTGGTGTCCATGTTTCTCTTTCAGTCTCTTGAAGAGCACCTTCCCACTCCAAAGACACTAGAATGTAGGGGGTGCATGCAGGCATCAGTACAACCTTTCCATGTTCAATGAGATGTGTGAATGTTGTCCTCATCAATGTGGCCCCACTGTCAGTTTTCAGAGAGCAACCCTTTGTCTTAGCATCAGCCACTTGAGATTCATTTATTGATAATTCTCTGTTTAGATCTGTACTCCACTTTTAAATTACATTTCGTTTTTTTTGTTACCTAGTGTATGTATATATATATTTACATATTTAGGGTTTTAGTCCTCTGTCAGATGTGGGTTTGGCAAAGATATTTTTACATTCTGTAGGCTCCCATTTTGTACTATTGACATTGTCCTTTGCCTTACAGAAGCTTTTCAGTTTCATGAGGTCCCATTTATCAATTGTTGATCTTAGTGCCTGAGTTATCAGTGTTCTGTTCAGAAAGTCTTCTCATGTGCCAATGAGTTCAAGGCTATCCCCCATTTTCTCTCCTGTCAGGTTTAGTGTAACTGGATTTATGTTGAAGTCTTTGATCCACTTGCACTTGAGTCTTGTGCGGGGTGATAGATATGGATTTATTTGTATTCTTCTACATACAGACATTCAGTTTGACCAGCACCATTTGTTGAAGACACTGTTATTGCTATAATTAATGAGGCAATTCCATGTAGTTTATCTGGTAATTAAAAGAGGTTTATTTCAGGGGTAACTTACAACCAATAAAGGGTCGATTACAGGATCTGGGAGAGATGAGGTGTAGTCCAGTGTAGTTCTCTGGGGAACTCTCACTTGGTCTGCAAATCCATCCTCCAGGACCACGAGGAGCTAAGAGAGCAAACATGGATGCATCTTGGGTCTTAAGGGGTCCCTCTTGGCTACACCCCAGGGGCAGGTCATAGGCAGGTGTGGCAGTTACTTTCTGCCACACTAGGGGCAGTGTTTCAAGGTCAAAGCTGGAACAGCTACCCACTACACACTGTCTTTTTCCAGTGTGTATTTCTGGCTTCTTTATCAAAAACCATGTGTCCATATGTGTTTGGATTTATGTCTGTGTTTTCAGTTTGATTCCATTGATCAATGTGTCTGTTTTTATGCCAATACCATACAGATTTTATTACTATAGTTCTATAGTACAACTTGAAGTTGGGGATGTTGATACCTCCAGCAGTTAGTTTATTGTACAGGACTGTTTTTCGCTATCCTGGGTTTTTCACTTTTCCATATGAAGTTGAGAATTGTCCTTTCAAGATCTTTAAAGAATTGTGTTGGGATTTTGGTGGGGATTTCATTGAATCTGTAGATTGCTTTTGTTAGGATGGCAATTTTTACTATGTTGATTCTGCTGACCCAGGAGCATGGGAGATCTCTCCTTTTTCTGATATTTTCTTCAGTTTCTTCAAAGACTTGAAGCTTTTGTCATATAAGATTTTTACTTGCTTGGTTAGAGTTTTATCAAGATACTTTATATTATTTTAGGCTATTGTGAAAGGTGTTGCTTCCCTTCTTTCTTTCTCAGTTTGTTTGTCTTCTGTATATAGGAGGGATATGGATCTTTGAGAAAAATTTGTATCCAGCTACTTTGCTGAAATTGTTGATATGCTGTATCAGTTTCCAATTAGAATTTTTGGGATCACTTATGTATACTATCATATCATCTGCAAATAAAGATATGATAAGCTCAAGAACTTAAAGACTTTGTGGACTTTGCTGATAAGCATGAAGAACACTACGCCTCACCTGAAGGTATGCTTGTGTTGCGGCTAAGCTCATTCAAACATCCTCTACCTCGGGGACAGTGGCTGTTGCCAGGGTGAACTGAATCAACCAGAGCCCTATTTGTAGAAGCTTGGCAAGAGAGTCCCCACCTCTCTGCTAGGAGATAATCAGCCGGCAACCATTCTCAGCTCTGTGTTGAATAAATGAAATCCATCTGTAGTGGTCCAGATAGTCAGCAAAGCAAAGATGGCTTTGATGATGCTTGAGGTTCTGGGGTCTGTTCATCCTCATCAAGTGACTTAAACTTTTTGTTCAAAACTCATGTAACTGAATGAATGCCTTAAGATCTTCATCAGCACTCAATGAGGTAGATAGATTTTGCAACTCTTTCTTTTCAGAGAAAATCCTCAGACCCAATGAAGCTAAATGGCTTAGGTCAAGCTATAGGCTTAGGCCAGGATGGCAAACTGGATTTCAAGCCAGTTCAGTTTTTAAAATCCTTGATAACCGACTGCTTCTGATGACACATGGCTTTGGAACCTGCTCATAGCTTTAATATCCTACTTGCCAGTCTGTATATATGGAGTTGTGCTATCCTTTTCCTGGGCACCCCATCACCTTGTCTTCACAGAATCAAGAATAACCTGTGAATATTCAGATCCTATTGTGTTAATTAAAAAATTTTATTTGAGACACTGTCATGTAGTCCTGGCTGTTCTCAAACTAGCTGTACAGTTGAGGATGACCTTTAATTCTGATATTTCCACCTTCGCCTCCCAAGTTCTGGGAGGATAAGCATGTACTACTACGTGTTTTGTTATGAAGCACTAGAAATTGAACTCAGCGCTTTGTGAGTGCTAGGCAAGCACTATCCCAACTGAATCACATCCCCTCCCCTTCATGTAGATTTTCATATTCAATGGCACTTCATTCCCCAACCAAGTAACCAGGAAGAGCCTTCTGCACCTAGCTTCCTCTGACCTATCTTTGCTGGATGTGTCCATTAGTCTTCTAGAGAGGACAGTAAAGACATGAGAGGGTCAGGAGTGGAACTTAAACTCTGGCATCCTGCTTAGGATTGAAGTGTTTAATCTAGGAAGAAAAGCAAGCTGGCAGCTTCATATAGTTTCTCTATTCATTATGTACAGAATGAATCCATAAAACTCTCATTTGATAATTCATGAGAGAGAAGTGTTCCTTGCCAAACACGTGAGAAATTCTAGGGGGAAAAGGAGAAAGACCCAAGGGATAGTATGTATACGTGCCTACATTCATGTTTTATATTATTATTAATGATTTAAATTATACCCAGCCTTGTTTACAATACTTGCTGTTTTAATTATCTGCATTAAAAGCTACAAATTAAAATAGTGAAGCAACATGGAATATCTCTTTCTGCTCTTTCTTGTTATGTCCTTGAGGTATTGTTACAAACATCATCTTTAGGGATAACAAACATAAAGGCACAAGGCATTCACTGCAGCCTATTTTCCCAATGGGACTGTACTTTTGGCTTTTTTCATATCATCATAGTTATAGAAGGCGAACAGTACTATCTAAACTGAGTGTGCAATACAACATCCATGGCTCACATGATTTATTTTTCTAGAATATGCTGAACTTGACTTCATTTCTGGTAACTCATGTACCTGGTTCAGCACATTCCTGAAAATGAGTTTTTCTTTGAGTACAATATGCTCCATTAGACTGGGTGCCCCATTAAAACAAATGGATTCTTTGCTCTGAAATAGGATACTAGTGCTCTCATATTAACTCACATCATATGAACAACAAGCTTTTCCTGGAGTATTTTTAGAATTTAACTATACCCGGCTTAATTTCTTCAAACCCCACAGGGATGCTTGACACTACAATGGAAGAAATAACTATAGGCAGAGGGTTATAAATCAAAAGACAGTGCACAGAAGAAAAGGCTATTGGAAAAAATAATTGGTGATAACTCATGTTTTCTTTTCCAAATTTATCCGTCGTGGAGATTGATCTGGTGAGATGTTAAATTGATTCTTTAGTATGTAAAAAACATCTGTGAGATAGATTCTGAGACTTGCTAGGCTCAAGTATTTGAGGGTGTTGAGTCGATCCACACTAGAACACTTCTTTTCTTAATATAATATGATAGTTTCAAGACTTATGAGAAAACACCTAAACAAAGACACATGAAGATCCCATCTAATGTTGTCCCTACAGTCACCATAAGTTGACACTCCTCTTATCCTCTTATGATAGATTGTGGATTCTCTACTGGTTTATACAATTCACCCTCTGCCCTATTTTATGATTCCATGACTTCAGTTATCTGCTGCTAACTGTGGCCCAGAACCATAAAATATAAAATTCCAGAACAAGGACATTCATAAGATTTACACTGTGCATTGTTCTAAGAAGCACAATGAGTTGTGAAGCAGTCTCACTCTGTTCAATCAGGATGTGAATTATCCACAGAATGTGTATGCTATGTACAACCACCAGCCCATAGACACATGGTAGCAGTCTTGATTGATATATGGTTGTTGTATTTTATATAGTAGTCTTCTCTTGTGACTTATGGCTTAATTAATATAGTAGCCATTCTACTGCATTATAAGTTATTGTTACTCTTTTTACTGTGCCCAATTTAATCAATGAACTTAACTTTTCCATAGAAATTCCCATGGAGGTATAATGTAGTCTGTGAAGAGTTTGGTACCATCTACAGTTTCAAGCATGCCTTGAAATATATTCCTACACAGATAGGATAGGATTAACACACCTAGTTTTTTTGCTGTGTTCTGTGCACAGTTGTTTAATGGCTCTACTCTATTTTCCTCTTCAAAAGAGCAGATAGCAGACCAATTTGAGAATAAAGGCAAAATGAGTAGCTGAATGAGTGCAGGTTCCTCTCTGTTGTCTAGAGACAAGTCTTCTCTCCCATCTATCTCCTCAAGATAGTCTGACCAAGGACTCTCAATGTTGAGAGGTCTTTCCTAAAGAGTGTACGAGTCATCTTTCCATCACTGTAAAAAATACCAGAGATAATCAACTTAAAAAGAGAAAGGTTCATTTTTGTCTCCTAGTTTTAAGGTACCAGTCTAAGATTAGGTAGGAATCAGTTTTATGCTACTGATGTCCCCCTTGCTGATTAGCAAGGGCAGGAGACTGTCACAGAGCAAAACTGCTTATCTCATGGTCAGGGAATGTCAGTGGATAGGAAGGGCCTGGGATTCTACTATCCTTTAGAAAGACACTGCTCAATGACATAAAGATCTCCTACTAGGCTCGTTTCTCAAAGCCTTTACTATCTTCTAGTAGCACTATGGAACAAGTATATAAAGCTTTCTGGGACACCTAGGACCCAAAGTACACCAAAGGCCAATCAAATTCTTGATAGGATTTAGGATGTAAAGAATGACCAAGGATTGGGGAGGTGGAGAGGAAACCTGGGTTCTTGTATATGTGATATCACCCAGTCCTATATAAATTCTTTACAGCCTTTCTAATTTTTTTTTACTTTGGCAAACAAAGTAATGGGTTTCAATATAGCACTTCATATATACTTTATTATTTCCTTAAGATTTCGTTCATTCTTTGAGAATTTTATACAATGTATTTTGATCACAGTCACCTTCTGACTCGTCCCCTAATTCCTCCCAGATCCACCCCTACCTTGCCACCTCCTCCAAACTTTGTTTTCTCATTTTTGAAATATTTTATTTTTTAAATGGCTCACAGAGTCCAGTTTGTGCTGTTCATATACTCACTGGTGTGGGGCAAACCACTAAGGCCTGTTCACCCAATCAGGGGCCATACTCTCAAAGAAAACTGACCCTCCCTTTCCCATGAGGCTTCAACTGTCAAGAGCTCCTCCTTTGGGAGTGGGAACTCCAGGTTCTCTGCCACATCCCTGCTGGAATGTTGACTGAACTGATCTTGTGCCAGTCTAGGGAGGGCAACCACAGCTGCTGGGATTCATAAGTGCAGTGGTCCTGTCATGTCCAAAAGACAAGTTTCCCTCCGGCTCTTACAGTCCTTCCAGCCTCTCCTTTGTGTTGGTCCCTGAGCCTTGTGTGTGGGGGATGATATGGATGTCTCACTTATGACTCGGTATTCCAATGCCACTTAGCTTTGCACTGTGATTGGTTTTAGGTTTCTGCATTAACCACCATCCAACAAAAATGAAACTTCTCTGACGATGCCTGAGAGCTTCACTCATTGATAGGTTGAGAGACATGAATTTAGAGGGCACCTTGATGATATGCCCACTTAGCAGAATAAGAATGTTCACTCCTGAGGTCTGTGAGCCTCCCCTACCATGAGAGGTCTTTAAATCATCTGATTTAAAATAATAGGCATGTACTTCTTTTTGTGGAGTGGTTGGTTGGTTATTCTCATAATATTTATTCCACTATTGCAGCCATGAATGCATTTTGCTGTGGCTATCATTAATATAGTCCACAGTGTTTACAGATGGGTAAGATTATGAATGGACCTGTCCCCCAGAAAGCCTATATAGCATCTTCTGGTACTGTTTAAACCCCTTTTTCCCAAAATATTAATTAATTAATTGATTAATTTATCTATCTATCTATCCATCTGTCTTTTTTTTTTCAAGAAGGGTATCTCTGTATAACCACGGCCATTTTGGACTTGCTCTGTAGACCAGGCTAACCTTGAACTCAGAGATCTGTCTGCCTCTGCTTCCTGAGTGCTAGGACTAAAGGAGTGCACTAGCGGTTTAAGTTTTTATACATGATATAGCACACGCTTTTAACAAACCTATGAGGCATCATTCTTTGAGACACTAAGAAATATGACAGCAAATATAAGGAATTATTGAAAACTTTGTATCTAGGCCTAATCATATATTCAAAGATATCAGCCAATATTTACATCCTGTGAACTATAATATCAGGCAAGCTGTACCTTCGGGTACAATAGCAGCATGACAGCTTTGTGACGAAGCAACTACTTTTTGATTGAATTTGAGGCCTGTGCCACGGGAGGGAAGTGATGCCTGGTACTGCAAGCCTGGTCGGGAGCCTGTGGCTGAGGAAGTCAAAGGTTCTAGAGAAGAACTACTTACTGCTGCTATAGTAAACAGTCATAATGTTAAACTGACTTGTAAGTACATGTGCTTTTGCCCACAGATTAGCGCTATCTTCACCCTTTGTCTAAACAGGTTTGGATACCTAGGGAAACAATTAATGCAGAGACTCTTGGCTGGTCAGGGTGCCAAGAACAAGTGAGGATGGAGCGCTTGACTCACATTGGGACATGGACATTCCTCCTACCTAGTCTCATGGAACACTGAGGAAGAGAGGGTGGACAGAATGTAAGGGCTGGAGGATAAGGAGGGGTGCTGTAAAAAGACATCTTTTGGACAGGACGTGGTGGTTGTACTCATGAAGTCACTACCTAAGATCAATATGAAATTAGGCCTTTCAAGCTCTCATCAGGGATAGGAGTGTGGATCATCAGCCTTTCCTGACCATGCTAGCATTGTTGTGACCCTTATTCAGCTCATGTTATGTTAATGTTGGTGAGACTTTATGGGTGAGTTTGAAGTGAAAATTGAAATGAATTTGAAAGAAAGCAAGGAGGAGTATATCGGAGGATTTGGAGAGAGCAAAGGGAAGGGGGAAACATCATCATAAACTCAATAAATAGAAGTATAAAAAAGGGTATTAACTCCCAATCCAGGTTATTTCAATTAAAATTTCAAGTTTGCTAAAGATTTTTTTTTACCTTATCCCAGTTACGATTTTATTTCTTAGAGCCTTCAACTGTAAAATAAAGATAAATATTACACCTAAAACAATTCAGTAAAGAAGAAGGGTAGCTTCTTGGGAAGAAGAATTTTGCTGATGAGAGAGGGGAAGGAAAAAGTCATAGGGGCAACAAATGATTAAAATTAATGATGTATGTTTGAAACTCTCTAAGACTCATTTTTAAAAGTAACTGTTAGATAAATACAACTATTAAGTAAAGGACAAAAAGGCAATGTGATCCGTTTTATACACTTAGTGTTAAAAATATAAATATTAATACAACAGAAAACAGTAATGTCAGGAGATAGGAGACCGTGGTGTATGGGCTTTGAAGACAGACAAGCAGGAGTCTGACTCCTGCTCTGCCACTCACTGTTTACAGAGTTCCTGATACTTCCTTAGTCACCGAGTCTGAGTGGTTGTGACTGTACTCTATGCGTCTGGTTTCTTGTATCATGTTAGTTTCTTCTCTGGAAATCTGCTGATGGAAATCCAATTCCACAGAAAATATGACTGCACCAAGTAAAAGCTTTCATCCATTCAACACTCCTTTTATCTGAAAACAGTACTAAAAGGTAAACTCTCAACAGACAACTCACGGGTTCCTGGCATTTACGGGTCTCTGTGATCACTTCATGGAGATCATGCAGTTATGAGTTTTGCACCTGACTCCATCTAGTCTGTCCTTATGCTTTAGCTCAACTTTAATTTCGGGACTTGGGATAACTGTAGAGGCCATAATAACAAAAGTGGAAGTAAATGTTTACAATGTGCTTTTTACAGAACAGAAGTTTAAGATTTGAATTTGATCTAATAGCAGTCACCTGTGGCGTACATTTGTGCAGATCTATCTTACGAAGGGACATAGAAGCTGGGAAAGATGACAGGTCCTACCTAAAGTCACACAGACAATGCAGAGCAAAGCTGGGATTTGAATACAGTTTATTATAAAGTTGGATCCAGTCTCCCTGCCTGATACAGAGCTCTTGAACATGTGAACACGGATGGCTTGTTTGGGATGTCACTATATGTTCATGATTATTTGCAAATTCATGTGCTTAAGAAAGTTTTTCTTACTATGTTCTCGATATTTCTTTTTAGAATGTTCAAATGTAAAATCATGTAAGAGTTAGTTTCTTTTTTTGTTTAGTACTTTTTCACATTTTTAATTTTAAAAATGTGTGAGTTTATAATTTAATTACAACATTTATTCTTTACCTTTCCTCCCTCCAAACTATTCCATATCACTGCCACTCCCTGCTCTCCTTGGCCTCTTTTTTCTTTTTTTTTTTACTAATTGTTATTGCATGCATATATATGCATATGCACATGTATTTCTAAATATAACCTGTTCAGTCTGTATATTGCTACTTGTATGTGTGTTTCAGAGTTGATCATTTGGTACTGGACAATCAATCAATGTGGGTGTGCTGTCCCTGGGGAAGACTATCTCTCCCAGTCTCAGCTTTCCTCAATCACCCATAGTTCTTTGTGTAGGGTTGAGGTCTCATGAGCTTTTCTTCATCTAGGTTGGCATGCTCTTCAACAGAAGTTGCTTCAGCTCATCTGGAACTTTTGGTGAGTCCTTTGTCCTTAATTCTGAAGGTCATCAGATTACCTTTGAGGGAGTTCTTATGGTCTCTCAGCTTCCTTCTGCATTTTCAGGCATTAGCATTCTTGACACTGCTTCTTTAGTTCCCACAACTCATCTGCTTTTCAAACAAGTTGGTTTTACTATACTGATCTTACATTTTTTTTCTTAAAGTGGTTTAGGACCTTGAAATGTCTTACTTTCTTGCTCCATCCCCCCATCCCACTCTGGTGTGTGTGTGTGTGTGTGTGTGTGTGTGTGTGTGTGTGTGTGTGTGTGTGTTTCTGTGTGCACTCATCTGCACATACATGCTCATGTGGAGACCTGAAGTTGACTTTGGGTATCATCCTCTATCCTCCATCATCTTTTTTTTTTTCTTGATACAGGGCCATTCACTGAATCCAGTGTTCACTAATTTGGCCACACTGGTGAGCCAGTGAACCTCAGGGCCTCGGATCTGCTTGTTTCTCTTCTCCTTGTGCTAGGATTATAGGTGCTTTCCCATCATGTCCGGATTTTAAAGGATACTGGGCACCCACACTCAGGTTCTCACACATGTGTAGTGAGCTCTTCTCTTGGTGAGCCTCACAAAACTTCAGGTTGGTTTTGCTTTGGTGGCATTTCAAAGGAAAATTGGTTCACTCCTTTACCAGAATACCAAGGCTTTGCCTTTGTTTTCACATCTAAGCCATGATCAAGGTCTCCTCTTTTCCTTTTAAATATCTCTGATCCATATTTTTCCTTTCCAACCTTTTTCAGCTTGCTTCAAATGCATTATTCACGAGAAACTCGTATCAGCAGCCTCCTAGCTGGTTTTCTCTAATGACGTCCATTTCCCTAAAGACAGAGTCATGACTTCTCCTTCTGGCTGACTAGGCTTTCTGATCTGGTCTTTCTCCTCACTCCCTCTGCAGCCTCTTTAGCCTCTTTCACAGCCTTTGTGTTGCTCATTCCGAGCTATGTGCAGCCTCAGGGTTTCCTGCTTCAGGGCTTATACACAGTTCTTTTTTTTTTTTTTTTCAGTTCTTCGGATGTTCTACATTTATCTGCAGGTTGTTGATGCTTATTGATCCTCCACAAACTATCTCAGTTTAGGGATCCTTCTATGATATATTTAGACTTTTTAAAGATGGCCCTCAAGTTGCACCAATGACATTGTACCCTTGCTCCTGAAGCGTAGCTTTTTTTTTTCATCGAGCTGATATTGACTGAAACCATAATTTATCTCCTAATGAAATAATTCTGTGACTCCCTATTGTATTTGAAATAACAGCCAACCCTTGACCACAGCTGCCAGAGACGTAAAGTATGTCTTTGTGTTATAACATCTCTCAATTGTCTCATTACTCACCCAGGGCAACTCCCAACCACTTCTCTTCTGCGCCCTCAATATTTGTCTCTTTCTTCTCAGTAACCTTGCATTCACTCTTTATTCTGACTGTGATGTCTCTTCTTCAATTTCTTCCAATGCTATTTCCTCATCTGAAGCCCTAGATAATTGCTTGATCTAGAAATTTCCTTCTCCATTGTGTATCAGCACCTTGACTAGTATTTACCACAAGTTTCACCAGAAGGGCAGAAATGTTTCAACATTTCTTTTAAAAATCCCAGAAAGTTCTAGTCATATTCTGTTCTTTAATGAAAAGAGAAAGACCTTGCTAACTTCAAATATGTATATGCATTTCTGAGTATTATTCTCTTACTCATTTTATTTTTCTTACTCAAAATTTAATGCTTAAACATGTTCAAATGTACTGGCTCAGGAAACACTGACAAATCTTTACTGGAGCCTAGCTTTGCTGCCAGTCCTGATCAAGGTGGTTGAGCTCATATGTTGAGAGGGGGAGAGGATGGAAATTGGATATTGAAATATTAAAAGAAAAAAAAAACTATATCATCACAAAGAATGCTATTCAGATAAACTGATCAGGATAAGAGGGTAGAGAATCATTAGCAATGGATGTTAATACTAAAAAGTGTTTGGTTTTTATCATTGATTGCTTTTGAAATTAATTTATCTCTTAAAAATTTGTTCACATATGCATATGTGTGTGTGTATATGTGTGTGTATATGTGTGTGGGTGTTCAAGTGCCACAGCACAGGTGTGGAGGTCAGAGGACAAAATGTAGGAGTTGGTTCTCTCCATCATGTGAGTCTTGAGGACTAAGATCAGGAAGCACACTCGGGTCCTCTGGAAGAGTCCTCCACACTCTCTAACACTGAGCCATCTCCATGTTCTTATGTACATACCATGTAACTTTGCACACTTTTCTGTTTACTAGATCTTTCCTTACCACGGGACATTAACATATTTTGTGTGCCTTTTATGGTCTCTACTTTCTTTAAGTCTTCTCCCTATCTGCCTTTCTCTCTCTCCCTCTTTCTTAAGCATTCCTCAGATAATTAGTGATCTCTGGACATCGTATCTCACTACAAATGAGTTTCTGAAAAGCCAATTAGAAGTTCTATGTGGGTGTTTAAGAACTACTTCACAGTTTTTTTCTTGTTCAAGCTGGACTCTGTGGAGGGATTCCCTCAAGTTCAAGTACTTAGAGGCACCATATTTGCTCTGTTTTGACAGTTTAAAAATATCCTCCCCATATGACCTCAGGGCACATGTTTAATGCAGTACCCTAGTTTCAAAAGGGGAAAGAAAATCCAAACTCAGCATGGAAACTGTCTGCCCTGTTGTGACCCCACGTTTCAGAGAGAGGGTGTTTGCTTCTCTGGGTGTCATCACTGGCTTAGGAAAAAAATATTTCCTAGATCACTACGACCTACAACTTTGAATCTCTCACTGGAATGCAGTGTAAAAGTATGGCAGATGCTCCTTTGTCTTTGTCGCCCTGTGGGTGTTGTGCCCCCCGCCCCCGCCCCTGTAGAGTCTTGCACTAAGACTGTGGCATTTTAAATGGCTCTCTCTCCTTTGCTCAGCCTGGTAGTGTTTCTCGGTACAGACGTGCAGCCTTGTGCTCTGCGCACCTTGGCACCTGTACACTTGCCGATCACAGTTTTCAGCCCCCAACTCTCCCGCCACCCTCTCCAGTTTATGCTTTCTTCTCCCTTTTTAATTTTTGAAGTTTCCTCTTCTTGCTGGCACAGCTTGGCATTGAGAGAGTTTCCTGATAAAAACTATCTGGTGTGGCTGGGGGGATGGCTCAGCCAGTCAAGGGCTTGCTGCAGGAGCATGATCCCCTCAACATGGATGCCCAGCACCCAGGTCAAAAGCCAGGCATGGTGATGCCCACCTGTATCCTGAGTGTCTGTGGTTGGGAGAGCGGGGGAAGGACGGAGATAGGGGGAATTCCTGGGACTTGCTAGTCAGGAAGCTCCAGGCTCAATGAGTGACCTTGTCTCACAAAAGTAAGTTGGAGAGTTGAAAATAATAAAAGCAATAATAATAAAATAAAATAATAAAAAAATAAGCTGGAGGAGCATATCTGACATTGGCCTCTCACACATGGGCAGACATGTATACACATATACATGCAACATTGGCCTCTGGCCTCCATACACATGGGCAGGCATGTAAACACACATACACAAGTCATTAGCATTTCTATGTTTGTGTTTTAGGAGCAACTTCAGATCATCCTCTCCATTGCTGTTACCCTGGTTGTCTTGGCTTTGACTCATCCCCACACAAGGGACCTGGAGCACTTAGGGCTGGAACAGCTAACCCTAGCAACAAAGAAGTACAGAGCCCAAGGCACCTCTACCCTAGTCCAGTTTTTTCCCCAGTACACCACGGCCTAGACTCCTTCAGCTTCTAGAATTTTTTTAACATAATAAACACATGAACTCATGGCAGTACCTATGATCTGACCTGTAGAAACGAGAGTCTAGAACTTACACATCAATGGATGTGCAATTCTCTTCCTCTGATCTGTTGCTAAATTGTTCACAGGACTTTGAACTGTAGACGCAGCTGGATGGAGGCTAGAATGTACTTGCTAAAAATAGGGGCTCTGAAAAGAAAAGAAAAACAGACTCGAACACTGACTGCAGTCAGCTGTGGCACATGAATTTGCATCCTCTAACTGGGGATTGGACACTGAAAACTCACCGCAGAGCAGCCTTGGTGTCTCGTTTCTCAAAGACAGTGAAGTCAGCAAGTGCCAACCATGCTGCCTAAGCCCGAGAAAGCATCTTATTCCATCACCCTAAGAAGCAAGATTATCTGCCCTTCCTTCTCTTTTTGCCAATCTTTGGAAAACAATAAAATGTTCCCCTGCATAAGTGGCGTCTTTACTGTAGACACTGCTGAGTGTATGCCCAGGTGTGCACACAAAACACGTTAGTTATAAGATCTTTTTAAATACAGAGACTCGCTCTATTTTATGAGTAGGTGAAGATCTCAAACCCATGATTAGCAATTACAAAGCATTAAGGCTCCTCCCCCAGATTAAATATCATAGAGTACTTTTAAATGCAGAATGGATGGATTGAAATAAAAATGTTGTCTTTGAAGAAGTGGAGAGGATTTCTCTGCTGTCCCAGTTGCCCGTGCCCCACCTCCCAGGAACTCAGGTCCTGACGTCACTGTCAACACCCCACATTCTGCACAGAGGTCACCTCAAACCGACTAGTTCCTTTTTTTAAAAATTATCTTCCGTGTGTGTAGAGTATGTGTTTGTGTCTGTGTATGTGTTCATGTTCATCTGTGTGAGTGTAGACACACAGGTACTATGCACATGTATACAGGACAGAGGACACTTTGGGGGTTGGTCCTCACCTTCCACTTTGTTTGATACAGGGTCTGTCTTGTCATTCACCACTGTGTAAGTTGACCTATAAGCTTCAAGAAATTCCCCACTCTCTACCTCTGACCTCCCTGAGGAGATGGAGACACACGTTTGCTACTGTGTTCAGCGTTGATGTGGTTCTGGGAACCAATGCTCGGATCACCAGGTTTGTTTGGTAAATGCTCTATCCAGTGAGCTGTTTCTCGCAGTTCATATTTGGAATTTCAAGAGAAATATTTATTTATCTATTATTTATTTATTTATTTATTTATTTATTTATTTATTTATTTATTTAAGCATTTGGCTTTGTAGCCCAGACTAACCATGGACGGTGAGTCTTCCTCCTATCTCCCAAGTGCTGAGATTAAATGTTTATATGAAAAATGCCTTGTTTAAGTTGTTACTACAAAGACATCAAGTCCAAGGGGGCAATTTTCAGTAGATTTACTTTAAAAGTCCCATATTTATTTTAATTATAATTTCTCTTAAAATCTGAAAAAATAACATAATAAAAGCAGTATACAGAGTATGAATCCAGACCAGAAGATATTGACTTCTACACTACATATGATCATAAAATATGACTTTAGCTGGTATTTTAGAAGGAGGACATGCACTCAGGCAACAGTATCGTATGTCTGAGAGAGCTCAGGATGCCTATTATAATGTGGCTACTTAGTGAACGTCATTCTTTGGACTTGATCCTCACAATTTCAGGACATTCCATACAATCAAGGAGAACTTACTTACACCTTACTCTACAGAAACATGTTGTTCCTGTGGTCAGAGTATTTAGCAGTACGGGCTAACATACCCATACAGATGCAAATCACAATTTTAAAAAAACTGCTTGAGGGCCGGGCAGTGGGGGCACATGCCTTTAATCAGAAACAAATGAGCATGGGCTCACTTCTTCCTACACCAATTCACTGTGATATAATTTCTTTTTCTCTCCGAAATAGTGCAACCCTAGAAAACTGTTATATCCTACTTAAAATAAAGTAATTCACATTATAGAGGATAGTCAGGTAGTTCTATTCTCATACAAACTTGATAAAAGTGTGTGTGCGCATGTGTCTGTCTGTCTTAGAGGACAGTGTCTTCAGTTACCACCATCCCTGGTCTGGAACCTGCCAAAAAGCCTCCTCCATCCATCTCTAGGGATCTCTCTCTACCTGTCTCTGCTTCCTCAGGAGGATAACAAACAGACATCACAACTGGGCTTTTTAGACTGGGATTTTTGGATGGAATTTCAGTCCCCTGCTTAGAAGGCAAACACTGGCCATCCTCAAAGCCCAGGAATAGTCAGGTAGTTTGATTCTAATACAAACTTTGTAAAAATTTTATTTATTTATTTATTTATCTATCTATCTATCTATCTATCTATCTATCTATCTATCTATCTATCTATCTATCTATTTATTTCCCCGAGACAGGGTTTCTCTGTGTAGCTTTGCGCCTTTTCCTGGAACTCACTTGGTAGCCCAGGCTGGCCTGGAACTCAGAGAGATCCGCCTGGCTCTGCCTCCTGAGTGCTGGGATTAAAGGCGTGCGCCACCACCGCCCCCGGCCACTTTGTAAAAATTTTAATGCAAACTTTTGATAATGAAAAGTTGCCAAGTGTGGATAATGATTTGATGGGAAAAGGGCTTGCCATGAAGTGTGAATGTCTGAATGAGTTCAAATCCCTGGAATTCAAGTAAAAGTCGGAGTCAATAGTGAGCACCTGTCATCTCAGAACTTCTACAGTCAGAGGGGAGGTGGGTGCAGGAGACTCCGGGAGCTTGTTGAACTTCGGGAGCTTGGCAGACAAGAGAGTCTGCTGCAACCAGGATGCAAAGCGAGAGCCAACATCAGAGAAAGTCCTCTGACCTCTACGCGCGCTGTGGCATGCTCCCACAGCGTGCTTGCACGTGTGCTTGTGCGCGTGCATGCGCACACACACAGATTCAAAACATAATTACCAGTTTTGCTTTTTTCTTCAAGAATTCCATGATAATCTCCCAGAGGTTAGAATATTTTGATGGCTGCTGGGGCTATGCCCTGGGGGTTCAGCAGGGCAACCCTCTTAGATCCCTTCAGACAACAGTAATGCCTGTGCTGCACGCAAACACAATAAACCTCACAGGGTGGAGTGTTCGATCTTTTTAAATTACCTGCTGAGCATGCTATATGGTCAACAAAACATGCAGAACAGATGTTCGTGGAAACCTAAGTCGTCAATATCTTCCCTTTGGTTTAGCTTGAAAGCAGAGAGCCAGGTTAGCCAGAACATCTGAACCACTGTATCACGTGTCTTTTGTAAAACGGGACATGTGTCATCTGACGTCATCCGGTTCGATACAATTTTGGCCATCATCATGCAGCTGTGTATTTTGTGCCCCAGGAGCTTCAATTGGTATGCGAGTGCATGAGCTGGCTTTTTGGAACCTGTTCCCCATGCTGGGATGCCTTGTCCAGCCTTGATGCAGGGGGCGGAGCTTGGTCCTCCCTCGACTTGATATGCCATGCTTTGTCGACTCCCATGGGAGGCCTGCCCCTTTATGAACAGGGGAGGAGTGGATTCGGGGGAGGGTAGACAGGAGGTGGGAGGAGGGAACGGGAAGAGAGGAAGGAGGGGAAACTGTGGTTGGTATGTAAAATAAATGAAAAAGTTTAATTAAAAAAAGAGAAATATTTGACCTGTAATAGCATATTTTATTGCCTCTCATCAAGTATCCTTTTATTTGGAAAATAATACTTTTAAACAGCCTGTGTTATAAATGTCAGTGTGGTAGAGGCATTAGTGCAACTGCTCTGTCTTTTTGTGTTTGCAATCAGAAGGTTTTCAGGGAAGCCTCTTGGCGTCCGAGCTCTTCACTTGTTTAATCCTGATAAGCTGATTGATCATCTATCATGATTGTCACCATCAAGTTTATTTGCACGGAGCAGGGGGGACCAGATGAGGAGGTCAAGTCACAAGACTCGGTGCTCAGAAATCTGCTTTCTGGCCTGTTTCCACCGGCCTAAAGGTTCTGCTTTATTCTTCCTGTTTCTAACCAGCATTATATGTTCCCATTTTAAAGTGCAATTTAAAAACCATTTAAAATCCGACTTCACAAAAGGTAAACAGAGAGGGCCCAGAAAACTCGGGAACTTTTCTTGTTTTTGTCTTGTTTTTCGGCTCAAGCTTTTTGAGCAGTGGGAAGCTTTTTCTCCTCCTGCATCTAGAAGCTATCTTGTGGTTGTTTTTTTAATATCTGGGGACTAAAATAGCTCAGGGGATTTCATAGACAAAATTTGTTCAGGATATTCTTTTTTAAAGCCATCTTTTAAAAAACATAGCAGTGGGTAAAAACGCTTGCTAACATGCCTGACAACCTGAGTTTGATTCCCAAGATCCACACAGGGGAGTGCAGGGAGTGAACTGATTCCTGAAAGGTGTCCTCTGCACACACACACACACACACACACACACACACACACACACACACACACACCACATACACAATATCTAAAAAGTAATAAAGTATGTTTTCTTTAAAAAAAAAAAAGCATTGTTAATTTTTGCAGCGATTCTAGCAGGGAACCAGGAAATGTACCTTAACTCCAGGGACACATTGACCTGAATTGTGTATGTGGAGGCCTCTCTTATCATAAACGTCCTCATGCTCTGGGTGTGGCTGAAATTGGGTCGATCAGCCATCCAAAGAAAAATATTTCATTTTCTATTGCTAATTATATTTCCCTCTTATACCAAAGGTTTTAATAATAATAACAAAAATGCCCATAAATTAAAAAAAATCATTGAAAATGATGGAGCATTCAGGCCATAGGAATTTTTCTTGATATCAAAACACACATATTTATTTTTCATCCCTTTAAATTAAGATGGAAATTATAATAAAAATCCATGAATTTGCATAGCATTCCAGAGGAGAGTCCTAGCCATCGCAGAGTACTTTCATATGACACATGTAGCTTTATGGTGCCCACTACTGTAAAAACTTTTAGAGTGGATGGAAAATTATATTTTACATTTTGATCATACGCTTTCCACTTTCCCAATGATTTCTAGATCCTTCCCGCCCAACTTCATTTCCTTTCTCTCTCAAGAAGAAATAGAAAAAACAAAGTGCCAATAAGAAAAAAAAAGCAAAACAAAATACGCGCACTCACACACTCGCGCAGGCACACATGCATGCACACAATGCAGGCACACATGCACACACTCACACAGGCATACATGCACATACTCGCACAGGCACACATGCACACACTCACACAGGCACACATGCACACACTTGCTCAGGCACACATGCACGCACACACTCGCACAGGCACACATGCACGCACACAATACAGGCCTTCAGGCACGCACTCGCACAGGCACACATGCATGCACACAATGCAGGCCTTCAGACACGCACACCCCATAGAGTTCATTTTGTGCTGACTACCTGTTCCTAGGCAAAGAGTTGTTGATAGACCTGGGGACAGTCCTCTGGAGAAAACCAGTTTAATATCAGTCAACCACTTAACCCCCATCAGCGAAGTTGCTTCTCGCAGTAGAAGGGAATTAAAATAGAGACCCACAACTGGACAATATACAGATAGATAGACGTAGGAACGCTCATCCCTAAGTGGAATGTCTTTATCTCTCCCATCCAAGGCTCCTGGATCTATGAGGAAGAGGAGGGGAAAAGGTTTTAAGAGCCAGAGGTGGTGGATGATTCCAAGCAAGCAGCATCACCCAAACACAGCAGGGCTGGTCCACAGAGGCTGTGATGACGTGCAAAAGATACACACAACTTCAAATCAGACAAAATCTCAGTCTGCAGAGGGTGAAGTAGAAACAAAGCCAGACCCCAACAGGTGAAAGTATAATTTTTAAGAGTGCTTCTTTGTGCTGGTAAGAGGGCTGGGTGGGCAGAGGACTTGGCCCCAATCCTGAAGACCTGAGTTAGATCTCTGGAGTGCTTAGGATGGAAGGACACGATCCGTTCCCACAACTTGTCCTCTGATGTCTACATACACATCTTGGCACATGTCCCTACCCCAGCCCTCCATGTTTGCACACAAATAAATGTAATGAAATCATTTCAAAAGAGTGCCGTTTTAAATTTTAAATAACTATACAAAGTAATGTATTTATTATTACAGTGTTACTTACACTTTGCTCCTTTGATGTACCCTTCTACCCTTAGGCCCCTTTCCACTCTTTTCCTCTCCCTCCTTACTCAGTCCTCTTTTTCCTTCTCATGATGCACTTTCATGACCAATACTTACCCCTCCCCATAATACATGCACATAAAAATTAAAATTTGAGGTCCACATATGAAAAAGAATATGTGTGATGTGTCTTTCTGAGTCTGGGTTGCTTTACTTAGTAATTTCCAGATCTATTCATTTACTTACACAGTTAATTGTTTTCATTTTTCCTTGCAGCTGAATAAAATGTCATTTTGCACGTTCTACTTTGTCTATTCATCTGCTAATGGACATCTATGCTGGCTCCCTTTCCTCACTATTGTGAATGGAGATTGCTGCCTTTGAAAAGCTTATTTTGAAAGTTCCCTGATAGAATGAATGTCTACAAAGTTTTTATAACAATTTTGCCAAATATTCCCAGTCAGAAAGCATGTTGTCATCGAGGAATCAAATTGTGTTCTTCAAATAACATAAATATATGACAAACTGACCATGATTTTTACTTTACTCTATTTGGTATGAACAGTCAGAACCCGAGGAAAACTTTGCTGTAACTTTATGGGTGGACTCAGAAGGTTCAGGTTCCCACAATTTCTCTGCAAGGTTGGGAATGAACTGGTGAATTTTCTTCAACAAAACTTTTGCAGTCCTAACCTTACACAGTGAGGCTTGCCACAGGAAATGAACATTAAAGGATCGTGATTAACTCAAGAATGGTCCGTGGTAAAGAGCCACTGACTGTCCTCCCAGAAGACCCAGGTTTGATTCACAGCACCTATGTGATGGCTCATAACCTCCTTTAACTCCAGTTCCAGGGGAGCCAACAGCCAAAAGGCAAGCACAGAGTACAGAGGCACGCCAAGGGTAAAACACCCACACACAAAACAACATCTCAAGAAATTAAAAAGAATTCCAGGTGAAACACGCAAGGAAAGAGTTTTCCCAGTGGGGGAAAATGCTGTAGGGTCTTTACATGATAGAGAACAGCCCAGAAGAATGCCTGGTTCTAGGGATGATGAGGACAAGATATTCCTGAGGGAAGGCGAAGAACTTAGCTCGATTTGGAAAAGATGGCATTCGGGAGGCAGATGGACAGCACAGTAGTTTGTTGTGGAGGTACAGCATCAACAAAGACCTGAGAGGCAGGAGTAGCTTATACCAAGTCAGAAATTCGAGTGAGCTATATCTTAGGATGCCGTTGCAATCCTCCCTCCCCAAAGCAGGTTCTGGTGAGAAAGGGTTTGGAGCAGTTTAGAAGGCTGAATGCAAACCGCAACCTTCATGGGTATTTGCAGTGGAACGTGTGGCCTCGCCTGAGAATCACAGTGGCTTTCTGGTGAGCCCTTCAGGTCTGTCTGCTTCCCCTCTGTACAATAAGGTAGTTTGTGGGAAGCTCAGATAATTTCTTGAAAGTTGCAGCAGCAGCTGTTGTGAAAACACCGAGAAGCCCTTCTGTGGCGTTTTGTTCACAGGAGCTCATCTGTCTATGAGATTCTCAGGCTGCTAGTCTCTCAGATCTTCCAGGGTTGGTGAAAGCTTCCAGCTCTTCTAGCAAATACTCTACACCTGGACTATACACAATGGTTTCCCCTTTTCTGATTGGACTGCGGCTAGTCTCAGTTTGTCTCATTGTCTACTTAGCATTGCCTATTGACTATTATAATAGAAAGAGTGAATATAAACTTGCTCAAATCCAGGACCGTGAGGCTGCTAACCCTCCAGAATCTCATGAATCCTGGTCCAGGGACTGCTTCATGCCACGTCTACTTCATTTTTACCCTCAGTCTTTGCGTTCAGTGTTGAATAGCTGTTGAAAGCAGGAGCCACTTTCTTGGGCACTGGAGAGGTAAATCCACAGCTCTAACTTTAGCTTATCTAGCATTCAACTCTTTAACCACTTAGGAAGTTGGTGAATATTCTTGGGGAAATAAAGCCACAGTATGGAACACCTCCCCACCTCAGTTATTTCATTACATTATGTTCATTCTTAAGTCTTCAAGGAACTGAGTGTTGTAACTTTTCAGCTAACTGTCTCTGGTAGAATTAAGATCCACAATACTTTTGGAAATGAGGAGAGTTCAATGTAGGTGACATATTTTCAAGTTGCCTATAAAAATTATGATTCCTTAACAATAACCATCGTGCATAATAACTTCTAGGTTGTGTGAAAGAGATTAGTATAAAAATATAACTATAAAGTTTAAATAATTAGCATGTGATAAGGGCTTTGCTAAATAAGACAGAAAAACTAGGAAGTCAAAATTAAAGAGAGACAAAATTAATTTGTAAATATAAAATTATAAGCATCAAAACAAGATAAAATTATAAATTAATAATAAATAATTGATGCATATTTAAGTAAATAGATAGGCAAATATACCTATAACATTATGTCCTCATCTCCACTTTGATTTTATTTTGCATTTTTCTGACTTTACACATTTTGTTTTTTACCTTCTTTTTCTTCCCCCTTCCCCCTCTTTTCTTCTTGTTTCAGTTCAAAAGTCTATGCTTTTCACAGTTTATAGATTCAAGGACTTCTTTACATCCGTAAAGGTGAAGAATGATTTTCTAAACTATCTATTCAGTAATGTGGTAAGTGTTGGGTCACACAAGTGCATTAGGATTTGAGGATATAGTGGTTAACAAACCCAAGGGTTCTGTCTTTCTTCTGAGTCTTGGAGTGTTTCCTCTCATGTGCCTGATGAGTGTTTTGAGTTTGTTTTTTATTTCTGTTCATTCTACTTTGAGTTTATTATTCTTATTTCTGTTTATTTATTTATTCTGTTTATTACCGGACAAGGAGAGGGCCAGGGTAACCCACACACCAGCCGAAAAACAGGAGCATTCTTAGACTTCATTTCTTCTGGGGTCACTTATTTACCAGCTCAGTCTTTTCACCTGTTCTAACCTAGACCATTTATGCAGCTCCTTGCCCTGGTCCCTATTGAAGCATAAGGGATCATCCCCTATGAGGAGCTGATATCAACATTAACCCAAATGATCATTATTTACCATTGCAAAATGTGGTTTATTTCTTCCTATGATTATAACCATTTCTCCAAAATCTGCTGTATAGAAGGAAATATAATCAATAACAAGACGTCCCATTACTGGGAATAATTGAGAGTGTGTGGGCATCTCACAGCTTCAGAACCCAACCCTTCACCACTGCCATGGCACCAGTTCAGTCATCACCTCCTATTTTTGAATAGGGATTGGACATAGGACAGTTAATATTCTGATAACTTTCATTTATGTTTTATATGTCTGTGTTTACCTTGGTTAGTACTCAGGTGAGTCATAGATGACATTTTGACATCCCCACTCTCCAAGGTTAGATTTTGGGTCAATTTCTTATTCTGTATTTTCTAACTTTTTTTTTTTTTTTGTAATTTGTAAGTAAGTGTACTGCCATTTTAATAGGCATCTGTTGGATTTGCAGAATTTTGAATGGAATGCAATCAAGCAGGTCAGGATATGATTTCCCTCTCTACACAATTACATATTTGTATAAAATCCTCAGCAATTTAGTCTGAAGGAAGAAATGTACTTTTCTTTCTAAAATTAACTGACACCAGCCAGTACTTTTTTCTAAAGGTCATTTCAACACAGTTTAAAAACTTTATTTCATGTTCTTTTTAAAATTCATCTGTTGTGTGCTTCAAATGTACTCAAGTTTATTGTTCAGATAAAGAAAGGAAGAAAATAAACGTTTTCCACAGTACAGTGTCACAGTGGTTGGAATGTGGGTTTGGTTACTTTAGGGTTGATAAAACATGGAGGACGAAGTGCATGTTCAATAACTGTTTCAAATCTCCTACTAAATGAGTGCTCGTGGACAAGTATTTTAACATCCCAGGGCCTTAATCTTTATCTGCAAAGTGACAATAATATTATCTCCTGTAAAGAAGCAATAACTGAGATGATCCATGGATATTGGTGTAAAAGTTTCTGGAACATAAGAAGCACTTAATCAATGCCAAGTATAGATCTGTGTATTTTCCTTACTAAAATGAGTTGGTACCACTTTGTTTGCTAACAAAGAATGGGCTACAGGCCATTATGTCATCAAATGTTCCAAAATATAACTTTAATAACCATAAGGGTCATACTTTTGATGACATAATATTTTAACTTTTCTAAATGATTTTTTTAAACTTTTACTATTATACACTGTATCAGTTTTCTGTTATTATTTTATAAAACTATCACAATTTAGGGGTTAAAACAATTTAGATTTATTTTCCTAAAATTCTGGAGGTCAAATCTGAAATGGAGATGTTGACAGGTTGTTCTATTTCTTGAGGTTCTTGAGACTAACTTTTCTAACTGCTAGTAGTCACTTTAATCCCTTGGTTCATATCCTTTCTCTAAAATGAAAAAATAACTTCTGGTTCTTTTGCTAAGTCTCTCTTTCTCCCTCTCTTTTTTTGACCCATCTGCTGTCTCTCTTGGGTAATAACCCTTGTGATTACATTGGATTTACCCAGATAATTCGAGAGAATCCTTCCAGCTCAAGATCTTAACAGTCTTCTAAATACTGTGCCAAAAAAGGCAACATATTCCCAGAGTGCCAGGATTAGGAAGTAGATACCCTTGGGGACCTATTACTCCACCCGCCACCAACAGTACACCAGATGGAAATCAACACTGTAAAGTAAGTTACATGCATCTGTTCATTAAGAACACCTTCCTAGACATAATGTTACATGTCAAAGAGTTTGCTCAATGTTAGTCTACTTAACATTTAGCAAAAGCCTACTGAATATTATCTAATTTCCTCCAAGAATTTGCTAACCCTTAGTTAGATCAGGATGTCATGACAATTTCATGTTATTTTAATATTTAATATTTTAGGTTCTATAAATCTTTTAATAGTCTTTTAACATATTTTTCTTTTACTGAAAACAGATATTTTTCATACAATATATTCTAATTATGGTTTCCCCTCTCCCCTTCCTCTCAGATTCTCCTCATTTTTCCCTTCCATCCAAATCTACATCTTTCCTTTTTCTCTCTTGTTAGAAAATGAACAAGTATCTTTAAAAAATTATAAAACAAACAAACAAACAAACCAGAATCAGACAAAACAGATAGAACAAAATAATTCAAATAAAGCATATGAAACATGTCTAGACACAGAGGTTAAATAGTCATAAAACCAGACTTTTCCTTTGTTGTCTTTTGTATCTTTTGTCTATTTGTTTAGTTTTTACTAAAAACCATGGACCTTAGTATTTTCTATCCAAATAAAATTCTAACAGAACAAATATTAAGTAAGATTTGCTATTTTAGTGTCCCTAAAACAGATATTCCGTGAATTCATAGGAAAGAATAGGTGAGGTATTGCCATATCTGAAACCAAAAATGGAATATATAAAGTTGTGATTTGATAGACAAATCCATAGGCAAGATTTGATAGAGGCCAAATGTGCTTTTTACAGTGACTGTCACAAGTCGTGGGCGGGACTGATGCATTAAATATTACTTTTGGAATCTGTTGTGAATATAATCTTGAATTAGAGTTGGAGAATGTGGGTAATATTGATTCAAATCAAAGAAATGTGAGACAAGCAGAGTTAAAAAACAAAACACCCACTCTTTTCATGACAGAAAATCAGTGTCGGTTTCTAGCTACCCCCACTAACTGAAATATGCAGTAGAAGCAAAGGGCAGGAAACAAATAAGCCACCAGCTTCATGATCCACTGTGGGCAAAGGCCCAGACCTGGCCGGTGTGGGAACTGGTGGTGAAAGGCCTTTGGGCATTTCGAAAGCTTCTCATTGTCCTCAAATAATCATTCCTTTCCCTTTCCATGCCAAAGTCGCATTGACACCCAGACAATTAGTGATTTAGAGAGACATAGGCTATGAAGAGACAAAGGAAAAGGAAACAGAAGTTACAGGTGGGGAATAAAAATGGTCCTCAGGCATTTTGAAATCTCTACCTTCTCCCACCCTAATTCCACGGGCCATCAGACATTATTCTAACAGTCTCCTTCTCAGGTAGCTTCCCTGCCATGGCTCAGGTAGGACTCTGACATATGAGTTATAGGTGTAGTGACATCAAATGAAGGTTATCCATAGCAGTTTGGGTGTTGGGGACTTTCCGCATTGATTTTCTTCCCTACTCCTGCCTTAGCTTGACCCCAGCGCCACCAGCTGGATGAAGTTGATGCCTGCAGACAAATAGAATGCAGAACTCCAGCGTGAACACAAGAGTGCCTGATTAATACACTGTATAGAAGAAAGATTTAAGCTAGACAATAGGTAGCATCAGAGAAGAGTAGCTGGAGAGGTACTTTCGAAAAGTGTAATATGCACATTTATGCTCAGGGGTGAGATAAGACACCACTAGCAAGAATTTAGAAATCACGTAACTGGAACCATTACACTTGAAAACACGATAGTTGACAAATAGAATACACAACGGAAGGAATAAAACTCTTTTATAGGTTTGTTCCAAAGAATGAAAGTATAGAAGGATGCGTATTAGATATAGTATCACAGATAAACTTCAAAGAAGACCAGAGTTTGAGGGAACTGGCAGAGGGCTAAGCACAAAGCAGAAGGAAAACATTGCCCCCTCTCCGCGGCAAGGTTTGGTAGAACCAAAGACAGTGACAGCATTCCAAATGCATCCAGAGTGTGAAAGCCACTCTCCTTAAACTTACAAATCAGCCTGTCGCACACTTGATGAGTGACATGTGGCGGGGTAACAGTTTCAGTGTGTGGAAGATATTCAGCTGAATAAGACTAACTGGGGACATTAAAATATTATTAGACATGTAAGATTTCAGGAATTTTGATAAGATGACACAATAAGATTACTCTTGGAATAGAGGTTCCAGTGAATGAAAACAAAGAGAAAAGAGACAGAGGTGCTACGCGCGTCATGGAGAAAACTTGAGAAATTTCTCAGTAAATGCTGTTGTGGCCAGGGTAAGGAAAAGGAAAGAGCAGAAGAAGGAGGGAAGAGAGAGACAGAAGGGAGGAGGAAGGAGGAGGAGGGACTAGTGTGAAGAGCAACAGGGAGCTGAAGTTAGAGGTAGAGCAAGAGAGAGAGAGACAGAGACAGACAGAGAGACAGACAGAGACAGACACAGAGTGAGACAGAGACAGAAAGAGACAGAGACATAAAGAGAATAAAATTGCTAGAATCCAGTTAAAATCAGACAATTAAACCAGCAGATTAAATGTTTAATACGTAGGTCTTATCATGGCAAATAGGAGGATATCAGGAAATCGAGGAAATCTGATACCTAAATAAACACCAAAGTTGTTTGACTGAGATTGATTGCCATAAGAACAAGGTAATAATTTAGATTTAAATGAAAAGAACTAAATTAGATCTACCAAATAAAAGCAATAGAATTAAGTAAAATTAAATGGATAACCAGAGAAGCAATTATGTCTATAGGTAATTAAAAATAAAAACTTACAAAGTTTCAGATTGGACTTAACTTTTAATAATATTTAATAGTGTTTGAAAAGCAATATTGTTAATGCAAGATGTAATTAAATAACTCAGCATTATCTTAGAGTAAATTTTATCAGAAAATATTTAGAATCAGATACTGCAATAAAACTTTCTTTGCTTTTTCTAGAATTATATTATCAGGCAATGTGAATTTAGGCTGGATTAATATAGTTGCAGTAAGTTGCTATTTAATATATTCATGAACATTTTATTTACATATTTTAATGTGCTGTAGTCAGAAATGTCAACATACATTAACTTATTTTTAAAATAAAGTAAAAGCAAAAATAGTCTAACAAAATACAATTTGAGGCAAAAATATTACATGAGAAGATAGAGATAAATATGGGAAAAAGAAAGCTGAAAGAAAGCATGTCAGGTTCAGATCATACCAGCCAGGATGGGTGAGTGACCTGCCTGCCAGTGGAATTGCACCCCTCCCTGGATTCTGTCCCCTGCGACCCTTCCCCAGGTCCACACCATCCTAGCTTCTCCCTGGCCCTGCTATTGGGCCTTACCCCCAACCCCAGAGCAGACCATACCAGCCAGAACTGGTGAGGGACCCTCCTGTCCTATGGCCATCTCCCTCCCATCTCAGCACCAGCATCACTGCTGGGCCCTGCACTCAACTTGGGAGGAATCCCACTGCTCTGGTGTAGCCCTGACCAGTCAAGGAGCAGGTGAGTCACCCACTTGCCAGCTGGACTGCTGGATTCTGATCCTTCAAGACCTACCCCACCACCCAACCCATCCCACCTCATCCCCCCCAAGGCCAGCCCTTCTCCACAACTTAGGCAGACTCCACAGGCCCAAGTTCAGTCCACATCAGTTAGAAGAACAGCCCGAGAAGCTTTATCAGAGGCCAGGCTGGTCCTACATACCCCAGAAGAAGATGCAGGCTTTATTGAAGACCAGGCTAGATCTAGAGACCCCAGAAGACTTCCTGGCTGTACCAGAGGCCAGACTGGATCAAGGGACCCAAGGCCCCCCAAACACCAGTGGATACACTCTACTGGACCTGAAGACTCTCCAGTCACCAGAACCTGGCAATTTAGGCCAGAAGACCAGAGAGGAAACAGAAACCATGGAACAAAATACACATCCAACAAAGACAAACACAGGAATCAACACCTAGACCTATAATCATTTCAAATCCAGATGTCCAGATGCCAGTATAAGAACACAATCAATAAAAGAAAGGGACATAGATCACCACCAGAACCCAGCTATCCCACAACACCAAGACCTGAAACTTCCAGTGTAGCTGAAGGACAAGAAAATGACCATAAAAACAACTTTATGAATACAATAGAAATCCTTAAACAGGTAATGAAAAAAATCCCTAAGGAAATTGAGAAGACAAACAAAAAAATGGAGAAAATCAATAAATTCCTTTAAAAATTACAAGAAAACCAAGTAAAAACAAACAGATGAAGGAAACTTCAAGACCTGGAAAGGGAAATAGACACAATAAAGCAAACACAAATTGAGGAAATTCTGGAAATGGGAAACTGGGTAAGTGAACAGGAACTACAGATACAAGCATCACCAACAGAACACAAGAGATAGAAGAGAGAGTCTCAGATGTTGAAGATACGACAGAGGAAATAGGTTCATCTGGCAAAGAAAATGTTAAATCTAAAAAAATCCTAACACAAAACATCCAGGATATCTGGGACACTATGTATATGAAAAGACTAAACCTAAGAATAATAGGAATAGAAGAAAGAGAAAAATTCCTGCTCAAAGGCCCAGAAAATATATTTAAAAAAATCGTAGAAGAAAATTGTCCCAACCTAAGGAAGGACATACCTATGAATGTACAAGAAGCTTACAGAACACCAAATAGACTGGGCTAGAAAAAAGTCCCCTCATCTGATAATAAAACACTAAACATACAGAATATAAAAGAATATTAAGAGCTGCAAAGAAAAAAGACCAAATAACATATAAAGGCAGACCTATCAGAATTACACCAGACTTCTCAATGGAGACTCTAAAAGCCAGAAGGGCTAGACAGACATCTTGCAGACTCTAAGAGACCATGGATGCCAGGCCAGACAACTATATCCAGCAAAACATGTAATTGACATAGATGGAAAAACCAAGATATTCCATGATGAAATCAAATTTAAACAACACATCTATCCACACATCAAACCCTACAGAAGGTACTAGAAGGAAAGCTCCAACCCAAGGAAATTAGCTACACACATGAAAACACAGGCAATAGGTAATCTAACACCAGCAAAACTCAAAGAAGGGAAATACACACACACACACACACACACACACACACACACACACACACACACACTCCCCCCACCCCCACATTACCATGACTATTGATGGGTGAATATCTTTTTGTATGCTGTGAATTTGTGTTGCTCTGATTGTTTGATAAATAAAGCTGTTTGGCTAATGGTGAGGCAGAATAGGGTTAGGTGGGACATTCTAACTAAAGAGCAGGAAGTTGAAAGGCAGAACAGAGAGGAGATGCCAGCCATCATCAAAGGAACAACATGCCAGCAGACTGGTAAGCCATGGCCAAAATGGCAACTTAGAGATTAATAGAAATGGGTTAACTTAAGATATAAGAACTAGATAACAAGAAGCCTGCCATGGCCATAGTTTAAAAATAATATAAGCCTCTGTGTGTTTATTTGGGTTTGAGTGCCTGAGGGCCTGGGTGGGACTGGAGAAAACTCCAGCTATACACTACCACCAACAAAATAACAGGAATTAATAATTACTGGTTATTAAATATCTCTCAATATCAATGAATTCAATTCACCAATAAAAAGACACAAGCTAACAGAACAGATATGAGAATAGGATCCTTCCTTCTGCTGTATACAAGAAACAAACATCAACATAAAAAACAGATATGTTCAAAAAAATCATAGAAGAAAATTTTCCCAATCTAAGGAAGGACATACCCGTGAATGTATAAGAAGCTTACAGAACACCAAATAGACTGGGCCAGAAAAAAAGTCCCCTCAGAGTAAAGGGTTGGAAAAAGATTTTCCAATCAAAGGGACCTACAAAGTAAGCTAGTGTAGCTATCCTAATATCTAACAAAATAGACTTCAAATCAAAATTAATCAAAAGAGATGGAGAAGGACATTTCATACTCATCAAAGGACAAATCCACCAAGATGATGTCTCAATCATGAACATCTATGCCCAAAATACAAGGGCACCCACATTTGCCAAAGAAATACTACTAAAGCTTAAATCACATATCAAATACCCCATCCTCACCAATGGATGGGTCATCCAGACAGAAACCAAAAAGAGAAATAATAGAACTAACAGACTTTATGACTCAAATGGACCTAACAGATATCTATAGACCATTTCACCTAAACTACAAAGAATATATCTTCTCAGTACTTCATGGAACCTTCTCCAAAATTGACCATATACTTGGTCATAAAACAATTCTCAATAGACACAAAAAATTGGAATAATCCCCTGTATCTTATCAGATTGCCATGGATTAAAGTTGGAGTTCAACAGCAACACAAACTACAGAAAGCCTACAAACTCATGGAAACTGATCAGTGTTCAACTGAATCACCACTGGGTCAATGAAGAAATAAGAGAGAAATTAAAGACTCCCTAGAATTCAATGAAAATCAATGTACAACATACCCAAACTTATGGGACACTCTGAAAGCAGTACTAAGAGGAAAGTTCATAGCACTAAGAGTCTATATAAAGAATTTGGAGAAATCTCATTCTAGCAGCTTAATGGCATACCTGAAAGCTCTAGAACAAAAAGATGCAAACACACTCAAGAGGAGTAGACTGCAGAAATAATCAAACTGAGGGCTGAAAACAATAAAATATAAGCAAGAAAAGAATACAAAGAATCAATGAAACAAGGAGTTGGTTCTTGGAGAAAGTAAAAAAGATAGAAAAACCCTTATCTAAACTAACTAAAAGTTAGAGAGAGAATATCACAATTAACAAAATCAGAAACTAAAAGGGGGGCACAGCAGCAGACACTGAGGAAATTCAGAAAATTATTAGGTCATACTTCAAAAATCTGTACCCCATAAAACTGGAAAATCTAAAAGAAATGGACAAATTTCTTGATAGATACCATATACTAAAATTAAATCAAGATCAGATAAACAATTTAAATAGACCAATAACCACTAAGAAAATAGAAGCAGTCATCAAAAGTCTCCCAACCAAAAAAAGCTCAAGGCCAGATGATTTCAGCTCAGTATTCTACTAGACTTTCAAAGAAGAGTTAATACCAGTTCTCCTCAAATTATTTCACAAAATAGAAACAGAAGGAACATTGCCAAATGCTTTTTATGAGGCCACAGTCACCCTGATACCCAAATCACACAATGACTCAATTAAGAAAGAGAATTACAGACCAATTTTCCTTATAAACATTCATACAAAAATATTCAATAAAGTACTGGCAAACCAAATCCAAGAACACATCAAAAAGATCATCTAATCACAATTAAGTGGGCTTCATCCCAGAGATTCATGGATGGTTCAACATAAAAAAATCTGTCAATGTAATTCACCATATAAACACACTGAAAGAAACAAGCCACATGATCATCTCCTTGTATGCTGAAGAAAATCTTTGAAAAAATCCAGCACACTTTTATGATAAAAGTGTTGAGGAGAGTAGGGATACAAAGAACATACCTAAAAATAATAAATGCAATATACAGCAAGCTGACATCCAACACCAAATTAAATAGAGAGAAACTCAAAGAAATTCTACTGAAATCAGGAATAAGACATGGCTGTCCACTCTCTGCATATTTTTCAATATAGTAATTGAAAATCTAGCTATAGCAATAAGACAACATAAGGAAATCAAGGGAATACAAATAGGAAAAGAAGTCAAAGTATTGCTATTTACAGATGACATGATAGTGTATATAAGCAACCCCAAATCTCTACCAGGGAACTCCTACACCTGATAAACACCTTCAGTGAAGGGACTGAATACAAGATTAACTAAAAAAATCAGTAGCCATCTTACATATAAATTATAAAAGGGCTGAGAAAGAAATCAATAAACAATGCCTTTCACAATAGCCACAAATAATACAAAATATCTTGGGTAACTCTACCCAAGCAATTGAAAGACCTGTATGACAAGAACTTCAAGTCTTTGAAGAAAGAAATTGGAGAAGATATCAGAAAATGAAAACTTCTCCCGTGGTCAGGGATCAGTAGAATTAACATAGTAAAAATGGCCATCCTACCACAAGCAATCTACAGATTCAATGAAATCGCCACCAAAATTCCATCACAATTATTTACAGACCTTGAAAGGACAATTCTCAACTTCATATGGAAAAGTAAAAAGCCCAGGATATCAAAAAACAATTTTGTACAATAAACTAACTGCTGGAGGTGTCAATAACCCTAACTTCAATTTGTACTATAGAGATACAGTAATAAAAGCTTCATTGTATGGTGTTGGCATACAAACAGACCCTTTGATCCATGGAATCAAACTGAAGACCCAGACATAAATCCAAACACATATGGACATCTGATTTTCAACCAATGGTGCTGGTCAAACTGAATGTCTGTATGTAGAAGGAGGTAAACAGATCCATATCTATCTATTGCCCTGCATAAAACTCAAGTTCGAGTGGATCAAAGACCTCAACATAAAACCAGATACACTGAATCTGATAGAAGAGAATGTGGGGGATAGCCTTGAACTCATTGGCACAGGAGACAACTTCCTGAATAGAAAAGCAGTAGGATAGACCCTAAGATCAATATTTAATACATGGGACCTCATGAAACTGAAAAGCTTCTGTAAGGCAAAGAACATTGTCAATAGGACAAAATGGCAGCCTACAGAATGGGAAAAGATCTTTACTAGCCCCACATCTGACAGATGGCTGATCTCCAAAATATATAAAGAACTCACAGAACTAGACATCAAAAACTCAAATAATCCAATTAAAAAATGTGGTACAGATCTAAACAGAGAATTCTTAACAGAAGAATCTCAAATGGCAGAGAAACACTTAAAAATGTTCAACATCCTTAGTCATCATGGAAAAGCAAACCAAAATTGCTCTGAGATTCTATCTTACACCTGTCAGAATGGCTAAGATGAAAAACACAAATGACAGCTTTTGTTGGATTGGATATGGAGTAAGGGGAACACTCCTCCATTGCTAGTGAGATTGCAAACTCATACAGCCACTTTGGAAATAATATGGCAGTTTCTCAAAAAATTGGAAATTGATTTATCTTAAGACTGAGCTATACCACTCTTGGGAATATACTTAAAGGGTGCTCACGCATATCACAAGGACACTTACTTAACTGTATTCATATCAGCTTTATTTGTTATAGTCAGAACCTCGAAATAACCTAGATGCCCCTTAACCAAAGAATGCATAAAGAAAATGTGGTACATTTACATAGTGGACTACTACTCAGTTGTTAAAAACAATGACATCAGGAAATTTGAAGGCAAATGGATAGAACTAGAAAAAAATCATCCTGAGTGAGGTGACTCAGACCCAGAAAGACAAACATGGTATGTACTCACTCATAAGTGGATATTAGCTGTGAAGTAAAGGGTAGCCATAGTACATTCCACAGACCCAGAGAAGCTAGGTAACAAGGATGGCCCAAGGGAGGAATCTTGGATCTCCCTGGGAAGGGGAAATAGAAGAGATCTTATGGGTTGACTGCAGGTGGGTTGGAGATGGAAACATGAGGAATCAAGTTTGAGGGTTGGAGGAAGGGAAGAGTCCTAAAAGAGATGACTGGTGTGTGCTGTGGGATGTTCTGTATGTGTTGCTCAGATTGGTTAAAAAATAAAACACTGATTGGCCAGTAGCCAGGCAGGAATTATAGGTGGGACAAGGAGAGAGGAGAATTCTGGGAAGTGGAAGGCTGAGTTGGAGAGACGGAGAGCCGCTGCCAGCCGCTGCCATGAAAAGCGAGATGTAAGGTACCGGTAAAACCATGAGCCACGTGGCAACTTATAGACTAATAGAAATGGGCTAATTTAAGATAGAAGAACTAGATAGCAAGAAGCCTGCCACGGCCATATAGTTTGTAACCAATACAAGTCTCTCTGTGTTTACTTGGTTGGGTCTGAGCGGCTGCGGGACTGGCAGGTAAGAGAGATTTGTCCTGAATGTGGACCAGGCAGGACCAGAAAAACTCTAGCTACAGGAAAGGGGTCATTTTGGGGTCAGGTAGAAACCTAGCTCAAGGGAAACTCCCAGGAATCTACAAGGATGACTCCAGTTAAGACTCACAGCAATAGGAGATAAGTAGCCTGAAATGGCCATCTCCTATGATCAGATTGGTGACTACCCCAATAGTCACCAGAGAGGCTTCATCCAGCAACTGATGGAAACAGATGCAGAGACCCACAGTCAAGCATTAGACTAAGTCAGGGAATCCTGCTAAAGAGAGGTAGGAAGGATTGTCAGAGCCAGAGGGCTCAAGGGCATCACAAGAGAACCCATAGAATCAACTAATCCGGGCACACAGGAACTCTCACAGTCTGAACTTACAACCAAAGAGCCTACATATATGTGACAGTTGTGTAGCTTGGTCTATTTGTGGGACTCCTCTAACAGTGGGAACAGTTGCTGTCCCTAAGTCTTTGGCTGGCTTTTGGGAACTTATTCCTAATACTGGATTGCCTTGTCCAGCCTTAATACAGGGGAAGGAGCCTAGTCTTACCGCAACTTGATATGCCATAGCTTTGTTGATAACCATTGGAGGCCTACTGATTTCTGAACAAAAACAGGGGAGAAGTAGATTAGGGGAGATGTAGAGTAGGTGACGGGGGGAGGAATGGGAGGAGAGGAGGGAGGGGGAAACCGGTCAGGATGTAAAATTAATTAATTAAATTTAAAAAAGGACATGACATCCTAAATATGCATTGTAACAGGATCAAAACACAGTATGTCAAGACCTTTCTGAGAGAAATCCATGAGTTGACTGTCATCGGAAATGATGGTCTTATACAGAGCCCAGAGCAAAGTCTAAAGACCTGGCTGCCCCATTTTCCCATGGAGTCCTTTCTGCAGCTTCCCACTGTTGCTGCATAAAATCCAGCAGGTTCTACAGACTCTGCGTGACTCACAGTTCTTTCTCCTTCTTCCTTCCTTACACACTGTTACCTCTTCAGCAACGCCCCCCTCCACAGGTTCGTGTGGAAGAGCTGCAGCCATCTGCACAGACTCTCCAAGTTTGCTGTCTACAGTGAACACCTTACGTCTCTGATTAATCAACATTCTTCTCAAAGATCTCTGGGTCAGAAGCTTTACTAATATGTGCTGTGTTTAAAATAAGCAAAAGATACCTATTTCCCTTATTTCTCGGTGACATGACTTTTTATTTCCTCATCAACATTTAATGGGATGGGATGTCTGCTGCCTTCCCCACAAGTACAAAAGCCTTCCCATTAAATGAGCGTATTTCTGAATGCTCCTGCATAGTGGAACTGATTAAACACACTCTGGGAATGCTGTCTATGTGACTAGCTGGCTGTGCTAGTCTGGAACTCTTTGGGCCTCAGTTTCCTCTTCTGTAAGAAGCATAGTTCTGAACAGCCTTGTGGGGTTGAAACTCACTGTGACGTTAATTCAGGTGAACAATGCTTTGAATCGGTGTGCATCATCTAGCAGATGAATGGATGACAGTAACGAGCAAGATTGGGTTCCGGATTTCTCAATTGCCCTTGATACAAAATTATCAGTGTAACTACAGGCTCAAGCGATCACAGATGGGATTCTTTGGTTCCCTGCCCTTCCTTATTTCTTATTGTAAAACATGAGTGTTATATTCAGGTCAGAGAAGCACTTGAACTTCATTTTGATTATTATGACAATGTTATCAGGCCTGCCAGATTAAAGCAATCTCTATCTCAGTATTGTTTCCATGCTCAGGCAAAGCGAATGGTATACATTATGATTAAATAACACAGAGTCTGTTCTGCCTCTTGCATAGAATTATTTTTGGTATGGCTTCCATTTCATTAGAAGAGCACTTTAAAACAGGTCAAGTGTAACCCGGACTAAATTGAAAATGCATTATTCTATTTTGGTAGGCTCTCCAAGCTGATACATATTTAATGCAATTTTATAAGGAAGTTCAAATGTCAGGCAGACGCCTTTAAGAAAACAAATGTCTTAAGTTTTACACTAGGTAATTTCTGAATAAACACTCAGTATATCTCCTCCACTATCCCAAACCTTTTTCTTGGCAGAAAATAAGCTATTTGTGTGAGTTATGTGGAGTAAATCTGACAGCTGCATGGTGAGCACTGCTCTCTTTATTGGCTCTGTCTCTATGGGATGTAGTTTGGGCTTACAGAAATACACCTTACATTTTTCTACATTTTGGAGGGTGAAATAGGATTCTCAGAATTATAAAAGTTTAATGCAGTTTAGGTTTTGGCCTTACTGTTTATCCATATATTCAGTTTTTTTTATCAGGCTGTTCACTCAGCCAGACAACCCCTGTGAGTTTTAACTCTACACACAGTGGTAAGGCAGCCCCTCAGTGTAGACAAGCCTTTGGTAGAAACATGACTCAAAAAGGGAGAAACAGTTTACATAACTGGCCCCATTTCTCATAGAGAAAGGTGTAGACTAATAAATTGAACATGTAGGTATTCGCAACTGCCATCACTGCCTGTGATTTGTGCCAGGAAGTGTACACGATGGTCCTTAGTGGTCCCTCAAATCATCAGGTTTAGTGCTTGCCTCCTGCTACACCCACATCAATTGAGAGGAGAGGTGAACTCCTTCCCATCCCATTAGGGTGCTTTGGTAGACTCTGAAAAAGAACTTCCAGGATTTATGTTTAAACTCATGCCCTGAATTGCAGAGCACCATTTGGATTTCTCAGAATTATTTTGCTAGATATGAAGATATCCCGTTTTTTTCTCCCAGATGAAAAACTCTGAGCATTTAGAGTACTATGATCAATCCTTTCCTGGATCTCAAGAGAGCCTATGAAGAGCCTGTTGCTACTGAGAAAACATCAGAACACATGGAGCCTCATAGTCTTCTGTTCCTGTGTCTTTTTAGTGTAAATGGCAGCACAGGGACCCACACATCATTCTGATAATGACAGCAGAAACCTGAACACTTACCTTGTCTAAAACTCTCTTCTCGAGCCCCGAAAATTTTCAAGCTGTACCTGTTTTACCTGTAAAAATATATCTCCTCAGAGAAACCCTGTCTTGAAAACCAATATATATATCCTGTTTATCTCGACTACTTAAGTGCCTATGATTCTCACGGGCCAGCTGGCATTACCTTGGAACTCTTTGGCTTATCTGTCTTTTCCTGGATCAAATTGGCTACAGTGCTCCTAAGAAAACTCAGACCTTTCTACATTAGTTTTCTGTTTGAGTCTTTAAATGTTCTCTGCAGCTCAGATGGTAAAGTTCCAGTTCCTAGTTTGGCTCAAGGCTTACATGATCTTGTCCCTGCTAATAATGAGTCCTCATTTCCATCTTTGCCACTTTTACCAATGCATCCTTTGCTCCTAGCTAGCAGCTACTCCCAAACAGGCCCCTAGCTGACAAACACTCCCAAACAGGCCCCTAGCTGACAAACACTCCCAAACACACCTCTCTTTTTCCCCTCCCATCCTCTAGATTTGTATATGCCCTTCCTCCCATTTTCTCTATCACCATCCATTTCCTCTTCTTTTCTCTTCCCCTCCCTTCTTCTCCCTCCCTCCCTCCCTCCCTCCCTCCCTCCCTCCCTCCCTCCTCTCTCTTTCTCTCTTCCTTTCTTTTTCTATTCCTCTTTCACCATCAGCTTGTGTTTAACTTATTCAAAAAGCCATTTTGGATCTCACAAGTTCATCCCTTTTCTTTGTAACATTCTATTATCTTTTTATGTCTTGTTGTACAACCTAGAACCCTTTTTCTGAAGTTGACTAGTGCATAAAATAAAAAATTCTCAGTATCAACCCTCCCCCAATTCTCTGGAGCACCAGATCTTTCTAAAACACTTGCTTTGATATTTGGGGGCTTAGAATGCTCCTGATTTTCCTCCTAGCCTCTCTTGCCAAGTTCTTCTAGAGTTCCTTATCACCCTTTCTCTGTGAGGCTAGGGATGTTCCTAGGAGCTGTCTTTAGACTTATTAACTTTTATTGTCATACTTTCTCCCTAGTATATCATGTCTTTAGAACTTCCACATCCCCACGATTTTATGATTCTATAAAGGACTCTTTTTAAAAAATTAACATAATTTCTTTATTGAATCTTTGGGAATTTTACATTATGCACCCCAATTCTTCTCACCTCCCAGTCCCTTCATTTCCTCGCCACCCCCTGCAGTGGTTCCCCCAAACAAAAATTAAAAAAAGAAATCAAACCAAACCAAATCAGACCAAGCAAACAAACAACAAACATAAAGAGAAAAACAAAACAACAACAACCAAACCTCTTATCTCATCTTTCCTGCCTCTGCCTCTCCAAAACCTCTTCATTCATCCCAGTGGGATTGGGAGCTGCGATGTTTCACATAGTAAACCCTCTGGTCCAGCCTGCTTTACACTTGCTAATGTTTATTGCAATGAGACACTGGTCTGAACTCCTTATTCTATAAATTTTCATTGCAGTCCTCAGTAGCCTGGCACTATTGTATGACAAGTACATGTGGCACATACATGCATTATATGTATGCATGTGAAGTGCATATGAAGTGCTCAATGAACATGTAACAGTTAGGTAAATGATAACCAGATGTTCAGTGGGACTACGGCGTTTCAGAATTGCATGCAGGAAAGGGCAAACAATATACTAATGCTTTGAAGCGCTCTTTTTCACATCTATATAGAATTTACTAAAAGATTCCTCCCCTAAACCAGTTTGTGACCTCCATGAATCCAATATCTATAGCCTAAACAAAGGCACATAGATTATAAGAGGGAAGCAGCATAGTACGCGTTTGGAAGAATGCTTCTGTCCCTCTCTAGTCAAGTGAAGATTTAGGAAAGCCTCAAGGAGAGTTTTGAGAACAGGCACAGACAGCTGTGCAGATTCCGTACTGTCCGTGAGGAGTGCCATTCATGCCGTCCTGTCACAGACCTGACAATTTAGTACAGAACAATAACTGTCCGTCAAGTCGCAGCCTCACGCTTTGCTGTGACACATCACTGTAGTGCGGCAGTTAAATGACAGGTGGAAGTTCAGTATGCTAATTTTCTACCGTATACAGTGCAGATTACTGTCCGTCTGTCCTGTAGGAATATCTAATAAGTCTAGCCACTCACACCGAGTGAGGAGAGAAAATTAGTTGGAAAAAGATTCATTTTCACTGATGAGGAAGGATTCATGTTTCCTCCTTAAATTAAAAACAATAAGAAATCAGGTTTTTTTTTTTCCCTAATAGAACAAGATAGTCTCATTCGAAAATCTCTATGTATGTGCCGTGGAAGAGAGAGGGCGGGAGGAAGTGAAAGCCTAGGAGCCAATCCTCTTGTCTTTCACGGCACGGTCGCCCACTTGGCTTAGAACACACCATTTGACTGTGCTGCTGGCCAGTGAGCTCCAGAGCATTGCTTGTCTCTGTCCCGGTGCCGGGAATGTAGGCGCACACCACCGCGCTCAGCATTTACATTGGTGCAGGGGGTTAGGTTCAAGTCTGCATGCTTATGTGGCAACACGTTTCCAGCTGAGCCGTCTCCCCAGGCCCCATGCTGCTTTGTTTATGATGGCCGAGTGCCATAAGATCTCCAGACTCACTGGTTTAACATGATGACATTCATCCTATTCACAAATCTACAATCTGGACAGGGCTTAACAGGGACAAGTCCCTTGGCTCCACTTGGTGCCAAGTAACCAGACTTGAGGGCTAGAGGCAAGACCCACATGGAGGTGCACTGGGTCAGGTCCCTGCCGTGGGGCTGGGAAGACTCTTAACAGTGGTGATCAGGACAGCTGGAGCTCAAGCAGCTTTCCCCTCTCTCTGAGGAAGCCATGTGTTAACTCCGGCAGGGTGCTTGGAGGCAGCCAGCATCCTGAAACAGCATCTCATTGGGGCTCTCAAGGAATATGTCATAGGAGCGAAAGAACCAGGTACAAGATGCGTTGCTTTCTGTGACCCAGTCTGAGAAGTTACAGAGTAACACTTCTGCTATTTTAAATGGGCCAGGGAAGTTTAGAGGGAGTGGGGAAGAAACAAAGGGTCCCTTTACTGATAGAGGAATACCAATGTCGCATTGTAAGCAAAACACCGGGTATAGAATAATTGCTGGTGTAAGGAGAAGAGCATCCCAAAAGGGATATGATGACCAGTTAGAAAGAATGTTGCCTTTTCACGGGTAGAGTCTTCAAAACTCTAAATAGATAAGCCCTATGACAGAAGTCCCTGCACAACAGCCACATCCGGGACCTCAACGCCACACTGTGAGAGCACTACCCTTAGACTAGGCTAGAAAACTTTCCACGCATCTCTTTACTCATCACCCCTCCTAATAATAACCAATGCCTTTCTTTTCTTCATGTTGAGTCAATCATAGTGTTTCCTCTTTCCCATTCTCATTAGTAAGTATCACGCTAGGTCTTCAGGGCTCATGTTGGATGCACTGGGACACCTCAGGGAATATTGTATTTTCTGTTATCTCCTCTATTCTGTGCTGTATATTTCTACCAACAAATATGTTTTCCTAGTTATGTACATAAATATAATATATTAAATATGAATACATGTAGAACAACATATTAATATAGAATTTATACACAATACATATGAAATATATGTAAATTTGATATGTTTGGGTATTTTGTCAGAGTGTGGTTTATGTACCACATGTGTGCCTGGTGCCCATGGAAGCTAGCAAAAGGTCAGATTTCCTGAGCTGGCATTACAGATGGTTGTAAGCCATCAAATGGATGCTGGGAACTGAACCCAGGACCTCTGCCAGAGCAACAAGTGCTCTTACCACTGATTCATCTCTGTAGCTCTTATTTTACTGAACATTTTATAAAAATTTCAAATAAACATGGAAGTTGAAAAAACTATGCAGTGAACATCACTGTATCTGATATGCAAGTATTTTTTCTTAATTTTACTGTATCATATATTTATTCATCTACTCATTGCCCTATCCGCTTATAAATAAGATTCTCTTTGTGATGTATGCAAAATTAAGCTACCTACAAAAGAATGATTTATTCCTAAGTAATTCAGAGTGGATACCATTAATTGCCAATTGCCATTCAATATTTATATGCAGTAGTATCTAGACAGCACACGCAGTGAAACATACAAATCTTAAAATGGACAATGTGACTAAACCACAATCCTGTTATGAAAGTTTTATTTAAATTGTGTGTGTGTGTGTGTGTGTGTGTGTGTGTATCAGTACAGGGACCAGCAGTGGTTGTAGGCATTGGATCCCTCCAGAGCTGGAGTTAAAGTTGGTTGTGAGCCTCCGGATATGACTATGGTAACTAAATTCAGATTCTTTGCAAGAGCCATCTCTTCAGCCCCTGCAGGCATTTTCAAGCTTCATTTTTATTATGCAATTTTTCTTCTCAAGAAATTTAAATGACTCTCTATGGTCTTTCAAAATAAGCTTTCCAAATTTTTTTTTTTACTATAACCACATTCTTCCTCCAGTTATTTTTTAAACTCTTTCATGTCATACTTTAAATGACACTGTCAAAGAAAATTATTTTTAATGAGCATTATATTTTTAATTTTTAATTGAAATTAATTTTTAACATGTAAAATAGTTATATATATTTATGGGGATGACAATTGATGTTTGGATGTGTGTGAACATTGTATAACCTTTTAATCAAGTTAAATATGTTTATATCTTTAAAAATTTTCATTTCTGTGTGGTAAAAACATTCTAAACTATTTTGCTGGCTCTTCAATTAGACAATACATTATCATTATCCGTTGTCATTTGTGGTGGTTTCCATAGGAATGACCCCATAGACTCATGTGTTTGAATGCTTGGCCCATAGGAAGTGGCCCTGTGGGGTAGATTGATATTTCAGCCCTCAGACAAGTAACTATTGAAGTATATGCATAGTTAAACAGTCAGGATCTGTCACTAGTTTGCTTTAGAGTTTAGGGTCAATAAGGGGTGTGGCATTGATGCGGGAGATGTGCCACTGTGGGGTCAAGTTTTGAGGTTTCATATGCTCAAGCTGTGCCCAGTGTGGCACACAGTCTCCCTCTGTTGCCTGTAGATCAAGGTGTAGAACTCTCGGTTCCTCATCCAGTACCATGTCTGCCTACATGCTGCCATGCTTCTTGTCAAGACAGTAATAGACTAAAGCTCTGAACCTGTAAGCTAGACCCCAATTAAATGTTTTCTTTTATGAATTGCTGTGGTCATGGTATCTCTTCACAGCAACAGAAACCCTAAGACATCATCTTCCTGTGCACATCTTATCTTTTTGCCCTATACTGCAATTCAGTTCCTATCAATCAGGTCTCTCTCACTCCTCCCTTCCCCATTCTCCTCTACTTTTTCCTGTTCCTTTGGAAAGTTCTATGAGATCAGCATTTGAAGAGTCCACACATAAGTGAGATCATGTGGTACTTGCCTCTCTGTAGCAGGCTTATTTCAATTTACATAACCACTTCCATGGTTATTTACACTTTGCCATGTCATATTGGAAAGAAGTCCAAGAGAGGCCTGTGGGGTGGATTGATATTTCAGCCCTCAGACAAGCAACTAGTGAAGTGCATGCATAGCTAAACATCCAGATTCTGTCACTAGTTTGTTTTGCCATTTAGGGCCAACCAGCTGATCCCTGTTTGGTTTTCTAATCTCTAATCTCTAAATCATAAGTGTATCTGAAAAAGTTACTGTCAGGGGCCGAGGAGATGGCTCAGCACTTAAATATACTTTCTCAGCAAGCAAGGAGACTGAGCTGGCATCCCCAGGACCCAGGTAAATGCCAGATGAGTGTGGCTGCCTTCTGTAATTTCAGTTTAGGAAGATAGAGACACGATTCCTGGAGCAAGCTGACTAGAGAGAGTAGTCATGAATTAAGTCCTGGGTTTTATTGAGGGACCCTGACTCAAGGAATACAGTTAAAGGAGTGATCAAGGGAACAGTCTCAACCTCAGCCCTGAGTGCCTACACATAGGAACACACATGTTCATCCTCCCACATGGGAATGTGTGTACATACATGCATGAAAACCATACATGCACACAAACATATGAAGAGAAAAAGACATGTTCCTGTCAGAGTTAGTGACAACAAATGTATGAGACCTACTAGGTTTCTTGACATTGAGTCGTTTTTTAAATGTGACTTTAAGAACCCTTAAAAGTTCAGGGCTGGAGAGATGGCTCAGTGTTTAAGAGAACTTGCTACATGTGGCACATAACCACTTGTAACTCCAGTTCCAGGTGTTCCAACATCCTTTGTCTTCTGAGTGCAACAGGCACACACATAGTACAAATAAATTACCGTAGGCACAAACACACACACACACACACACACACACACACACACACACACACACACACAAATAAATGTCAAAGTTCCATCCTGCAATATGTCCCTAACATAGGGATTTTTGCATTAAACATTTTTCAAATATTAAAAATTTAAATGTAATTTTTCTGTGTTTCAACCACCAATATATCATTTTCTATCTGGGAAAAGGGGTTATCTACAAATGCTATGTTACTCTGTTTCTTCGTTTGGGTTCAGAGCAGGATGAATGGATGTGGAAGGCAGAAGTTAGGGATAGGTAGATATGGGCCCAGATTCTGCTAGTTTTTTCTTCACATATCCAAGTATTGAATATGTAAATCTATCTCTATTCTTGTGCTGGATAGTTTTATATCAACTTGGCACAAATTATAATCATTTTGGAAGAGAGAACCTCATTGAGAAAATGTTTCTACTAGATTCTACTTGTGGGCAAGCCCATGGTACATTTTCTTGATTGATGATTGATGTGGGAAAGCCCGGGTCACCGTGGGTGGGACCACACCTGGGATGGTGGTTCTGGATGTTATAAGAGAGCAGGCCGAGCAAGCCCCAGGGAGCAAGCCAGTAAGCAGTGTTCCTCCACAGCATCTGCATCAGGTCCTGCCTCCAAGTTTCCATCTGTTTGAGTTCCTGCCTTGACTTCCTTTCATGATGGACTGTATTGTGGAAGTGTAAGCTGAAATAAACCTCACATTGCTTTTGGTCATGGTACTTTACAACAGCAACAGAAACCATAAGACAAGCATTAAATCTGACTTTTCCGAATTTTACAAAAGACCGATATCCTGGGTAAAATGCTAAAACTTGGAACTTGAGAGATGTGCTCAATAAGTGCTAAGCTTATTGTTATTGCATTTCTTTTTTCATTTTTTTTTCCGAGACAGAGTTTCTCTGTGTAGCTTTGGAGCCTATCCTGGAACTCGCTTTGTAGACCAGGCTGGCCTCGAACTCACAGAGATCCACCTGCCTCTGCCTCCCGAGCGCTGGGATTAAAAGTATGCGCCACCACCTCCCGGCTGTTTTTGCATCTTTTTATTTAGAAAAATAGTGAAGAAAAGACTCAACTCACATATGAAAAATGCTCTTTCTCAATGTATATATTATGTATAAAATAAGTATGTTCTAATATCATAATTAACTGTACAAATATACAAATACAACAATTAAAAACTGTTTGTCATTACTCAATAATTTTACTTTAAAAATTCTATTTTTGGCTATCTTGCTCTCTGTTTTCAGAACAAGTACTTTTTGCAAAACCAAACTGTTTTACTGAAACACAATCCAAATTGTAAAATTTTCTTTTCAGGACATGAGTAGGTGATCTTCAAGCTTGTTATTATTATTAGAGTTTCAGCAAATGTATTTTTGTCTGGGGTATTTATTGTATAAGAGATATCAAAGAAAGCAATTTTTATTGTTTGTTCCTTACTTTAAATAAAATTATCCTGAAATAGTGGAAATACCACGGTTTGGAGTATCAAAGAAACCCTGAAGGTCTACTTCTACTAACTGATTATTTCTTGAGGCCTTCAAAATCAATATGAATTCCCAAAGGTGAGAAGCCATCCATATTCTTACCAGGCACATACCATGTATACCAAGATCTTTACAGGGGCAATCTTATTTCATCCAGCAAAACTTCTGATAGATTGCAGCACACAATACATCATCAATCACTCTATTCTCACATTTAAACAAAAAGTCAGTAAGCCTGGGAATTTTGCTGTGTTGTGAGAGGAAGCATTGCCATCATGGATTTTGGATGGAATGAACATAGAGTCCCCCAAGTTCATCTTTGCCCTTGGGTAAGCAAGAAAAAAATATATCAATAAAATTTTTCTTACTTCAGTAGAAAGATGAGAAGGGAAACAATGCATGTGGCTATTGAATTTCCTTTTAAACTTGTCTGTCTATGTGTCAGCATTCATTTACACAGCCTTCGTGGTAAATTTTAATGAAATGAGAATTGAATGAGGGAATACCTAATGTGTCTCTGCAGTAATTAGTGAGATAGAGATTTGACAATTATCCAGTTAATCTGATCAACAAAGACAGCCAAATTGGGTAGTTTGTCTTAAAGTGGATTTATTTGGCCTAGTCAGTCCAAATCAACTCTACACATTAATTACATTAACAAAACAGCTGCCAGCATCCACAGTAGGATCTGTGGAAAGGCCTCAAACATAGAGAAGATGACAGACATAAAAAGGAAATGATATGAGATAGTAGTAAGTTACCAAGGACATGCACCTAGGAGAAGCCAAGTCGAAGGACTCAGCTGTAACACACATGATAAAGGAAAAGAAAAACCCCAAACAAGCTCAGATAAGAATTAAAAGTAATCAGCTGCTCTCTAAGAAGCTCAGAAACAAAGGGAAGGGAGAGAGGTAACAAGATGGGAGGCTGATGTCCTGTGCACAGCATCGTGATACATCGTTTCTTTTGTTCAGAAAGCAACGTATGGGGAGGATTAAAACTTTAACTCCTCTGGTAGTTTCTTAGAAGTCTAATGTTTCTCAAATTTGCTTTAAGTATTTGAACATAATGATCTCATCATTTTGACTATCTCTGTAGATTAGAGCTCTACATGAAACCTAGTCATTAGATTGGAAATCTTATTTCCTAATATAAAATCTATTGACTTTGAGGATGTTCAAAAGAAAAGCATATGTCCAGATCCATTTTTATATTGTTTTTAGTTGATGAAACCCAGAGAGAGAGTGACCAACAGTACCAAGACACAGTGCCGAGCTCTCTTCCTGTGAGTCCAGTCTTCACTCACAATCTCCCACAACCCCAGAAAACCACCAATTTATATAGAGTTTGACATCGAATATCTTCTTCATGCCACCTCAGAAGTTCATTACACTGAAACGTAAATATTTACAAAAATTAAAAATGAATCCAAGGAAATCTCATTTAAAATAAATTGCTTTTGGTGGAAAGAAAAGCAAACCTTCACGTTTACTTGCTCGTTTTTCTTTACATAATCTGAGAGATGATCAGTGATGAGGGATGATTTCCAACCCTGGCACCAAAAACTTTCAAGTTGTTCATTTGCTTTTCAGAGTTACAAAGGAAAGCAAACACTGGCTTTAACTCTAGGATGAAGTCTGGAAAAGACCTTCCCACATCATACATGCCATGCCAACTACTACGACAATCAGTGCTGTCATTAATTCTGTAGGGCTCATTCATAATCAGTTAGTTCAGTACAGCCGAACTGGGCTTTAAATTTTATATAATTGCCACTAATTTACGTTTAACTAGCCACCCGTGGTTAATGGCTGCCACACCAGACAGCAATGGTGGAGAATCAATACCAAGAAATTCCTACTGAAAATCAGCTGTACAGAGTATTTCCCCGACAAAAAAGTAAACATTTTGTTCCGGGACCTAAAGGGGCCAAGGCTCTCAGAATTACTTTCTGTATGACCTGTAAAATGGTAAGAACTACTGACATCATTGGAAAGGATGGACGGTTTAAAGACATACTATTGGGCTGGGTAGTACCGTTTGCTGCTAAAGTTCTTGCCTAGCATGTGCAAAGCCTTCAATTCTACCCTTAGCACAAAACCAAGAAGAAACAAGACAAATAATATCCTTAATTCATCTTCAAGTATGCCAACCTACATTAATGTACAAATGAGGGAATGAAAGAAAATATACTGTAACATGAATCTTAAAAGTTCTTATTAATAAAGAACAAACTTGAGCCAGGTATTGGGGTGAACTGGAAGATCAGAGAACCAGAACAAGCCACAGCTACCTCACCTCGCCGGATCCTCAGCTGGTCTTGTTTCCTCAGACTGGAGGCCTCTGAGTCCTCATCCAGAATGGGTCTCAGCTGAACTGCTGCTAGAAGCCTGAAAGCTTAACCAGCCAAATGCTTAACCAGGCCACATGCTTCTAGTTTATGGTCTTCACACCTTATATACCTTTCTGCTTTCTACTACCATTCCCTGGAATTAAAGGCTCGCTTTCTGGGATTAAAGGCGTGTGTCACCATGGCTGGCCGTTTCCAATGTGGCCTTGAACTCACAGAGATCCAGAGGGATTTCTACTTCTGGAGTGCTAGGATTAAAGGTGTGAGTGCCACCATTTTCTAGCCTTTGTATCTAGTGGCTGTTCTGTCTCTGACCCCAGATAAGTTTATTAGGGTGCACAATATTTTGGGGAATACAATACCACCACATTATACTGTCGAAGAGTTTAAGTTAGGGTGGTCTATTTAAAAATGTCAAGGTTGCCACTGTCATATTTATTCTTTTAGTATGTTGGCTTTATTTTTGCTTTCCTTGTGCATTCCCGAAGACTGGTTGGCATGACCTAATTTCTGAGTTCTTTGGAGGACCTCTGTGTGGCTGTACAGTGCATCAAGAGATGTGGACCTTCTATACTATGAATGTAAGGTCAGGGTTCTGCAGCTAAGAAGATTCAAAGCACAAAGATGAAATTCTAATGCTAATTCCATGCCCCACTGGGTATGACACCTGAGCTAACCTGCAGTCTCATTTCTACACTTTGGTCCTGCAAGCATGGAGCTTCTGGAAAACAAGCTCTATTTTTCAAGTAAAATTCTTTTGGTCCAGACTTCCCTGGGAGTCCTCATCTTCCTAGGGGATCTTCAGGGTGGCGACAGAACATGAAGAACTAAATGGTTGAAGAGACTACCTGTCTACTACGATGTTGTGGGAGATGAATTACTATTGATGCTAACTTCCTTGTGAGTATTCTCTTCAAAACTTTAGTCACAAGAGCTAACACAGGGCTTGGAAACAGACCTTTAAAAGCCTGAGACAAATTTTCTCGCTTTAAAAATGAATCCCCCCAGCTTTCCAATGTGGCTCACATAAAAATACATTTAAAAGGATTTCCAAGTCTTCTAGTGACTAGAGAGCTTTAAAACCGAATATGTTTGTAATGTTGAAAAAGGACGAATGCATAGCTCAAGAATCACAGAGAAAATGTATTTCATACCCTGATATTTCTATCATTTGCCAGAATACAACACGAGCCTCTCATCCAACTCCGCAAGCTGACAAATGCTAACTTGAATGGTAACGAATACCTCCACTTACTGATGTTCTGTTAAAAAGACCTCAGAATGACCAAACCACAGTCACGGCTTCCAATATTAGAACTCTCTACTGTGTCTCATGTTGAGAGTATCCCTTCTTTGGACCAGAATTTATAAACCTACAGAACCCTAAGTGGTACCTTTAGTAAACACACATTAGCCAAGTAGATTACTGGAAATGATCATGACTGGGATAATGTCTATTGTTACCCATTAATTTTTGGACAAAACTAGGGATCCCCCAAAGGCAGGGCTTTGCCCTATCTTATGTACGTTGGTACAAAATGGGATGTACTCTATGAGACTTAGTCTCCCTTTCCTGGGCTGTCTTCTAAGGTGATAGCTCTGATGCTACCCTTTCTAAGGCTTTATAATTGCACTGTCAAGCAGGCAGCACCTGGCACGTTGTGGTATATAAGTCCCAGCATCATACATTACTGTCACAGCGTCTGAGTCCCTGAATGTGAGATGATGTTAGGCAGGACCTGTCCTGCATTAGTAGATCAGAAGACCTCTGGGTTCTCAGGAGGTGGTACTGGCTGACAGTGTGAGGAAGTTCTGCTGCATAATAGGAGCAGGGAGAAATATATTGCTCCCTCTAGGATATACTAGGGAAACTTTGACTTGCACTTTTGTGGCTATAAATGATCAAATACAGTAATGATAGCCTGCTGAGGGGTTCTAGCCAGATCTTCAGGGAAGCCCACTAGAGCAGCAAACGTCCTAACAAAAGCTAACAATATAGAACACACATGCGTAAATAAGATGGCATCAGTCATCAGTGCCCCATCAGTCAGGTGCTCAGATGTTTGTTGATGAACTTGACTGTTCCCTCTGCCTCTGGCTAAATAACAACATTCTTACCCAGAGATCCATACACTCTATGTCAGCAGGTCACTGTCTGCTTGACAGAGATACTGGCACTGCCCCCTTTCTTCAAGAACAGATTGGTTGACATTCGGTATAGTTTATGTACCAGAACTTCTCTACGGCTTTATGTGAAAATGAGGTGTATTCGGTCATAGTTGCCATGGACAGGCATGGACATGGTACTTGCTCTGAGTCCATAAATTCCATGATAAAGATGCATGAGTTAAATACAACAGTCTCTATATATTCATTTAATAAATATTTATCAAATCTGTCCTACTTAAAAATTTTCTACACACTGAAGAAGCAACACTGAGTGAAGAAAGAAATTATGCCCTAAGAGCCAATAAAATACAATGCTATGGGTCATGATGAAAATTTTAAGGGGAAATATAGTTATTTGGCTTTGTTGTGCACACTCATGATGGCAGCATTGGGGAGGTAAATCAGGGTGGTTGTAAGTTTGAGGGCCTAGACCAAGCTACCCTTCTTTGAGGAAACAACGGAAGAGTGTGACAGCCACAGGAAGTCTGGAAGTTTGAATTCCAGATGCTCCTCTCCATCATCGGTCACTTAAGTGATCTCTTCCTTCTCTTCTGTGATATTCCAGGGAGTTGGGAGGGAACCATGTCATGGGGTACATGGAGGAAGCTGGAAGGAAGAAACAGGGGGTGGATGGATCCTGTGTCATTGCAAACGTGTGAAATTTTCAAGAATGAAGAAAAAATTAATACAGCATTTAAAAGGGAAGAGGAAGCAGAGATAGGTTTTTACTGAGAAGATGAAATTTGAAAAGATAGAAAAAGTGAGAGGAAGCTGATCATGCTGATAGCAGGCATCCTTGCCTCCCCCTACCCCCTTATACAGGGAACAGTACTAAGATTATAAGAACAGCACAATCACCCTGGGCGTGCTAAGCGAGTACTCTGCCATTGTTCTATGTTCCCAGAACAACGATGATCTTTAAGGGAAGCAGCAGTGCAGAGGTTAAGTGCTCTGAAGGAAATCCTGTTTGAGGAGCAGCAAGAAGTCAGTATGCCTGGAACTGAGTAACAACAGCAAGAGAAAAAGAAACACTGTTAGGGAGAGAGCACCATTCCCAATGATGACTTCTTGGTCAATGTAAGGGCTTGTTTGTTTGTTTGTTTGCTTGTTTGTTTATTCAAGGCAGGGTCTTAGTATGTAGATCTGGCTATCCTAGAACTCACTGTGTAGACCAGCCTGGCCTTGAACTCATAAAGATCCACCTGTCTCTGCTTCCTGAGTGCTGGGAATTAAGGCATATGCCACTACGCTTGACTTAAAGGTTTATTTTTGTTCTGAGGGATATAGAAAATGTTAATGGTTCTAAACCGTAACAAGATTCTGCCTAATCTATGCTTGAAAAAGGTCACTTTGACTGTTGTATTAGGCATAGGCATAAAACTAGAGAGCCGGCAGGACAGCTTGGCAGGTAAAGGGGTTTGCTGAACAAGCCTGGTGACATGAGCTCAAGTCTTAGAACACATACAACGGTGGAAGGAGGGGCCTGAGGCCACAGAGTTGTCCTCTGGACTTCCCGTATGTGTCATGACATATATGCAAGGCCAAAAGCAATAACAATACATTTTTAAAGAGACACAACGCCAATGATTTCATCACATCACTATTTAACCTCGTGGTTTTGCTATCTACAGAATCATGGTCCATCACACAAACAGCAACAAGTTCTAATAGAGTGTTGTGCTACATGTGCTATGTATCTTAGAGAAAGATGAATACCCGATCTGGCATGTGACAGGAGGTCAGAAATTTGTGATGTGTTATTTGCAACATTCATTATAAATGAGGATCAAAAGTAGTTTACGTTCATGTGGCATGGACATCAATATATATTCATGGACTTGGCTTATGAACATGTGCTGTGGGATGGTCTGTATGTCAAATGTGTTGCTGATTGGTCAATGAATAAATCACTGATTGGTCAGTGGCCAGGCAGGAAGTATAGGCAGGACTAAGAGAGAGGAGAATTGAGAGAACAGGAAGCTGGGTGAGAGAGATTTGTCCTGACTGTGGGCCAGGCAGGAAAACTTTAGCTACAAATGGCATCCAACGTGGTGGCAAGAGTTTCCACCTAAAAACTTAGAAAAAAGATTCTAAAACGGAGCTAAAAACAGTTTCCTAATTGTCTCTCTCAAATGAGCGGCAGCTGCCGGTTTGAGCTACTGGTGGGTTCCTAGCGTGCGAGCTCGACCTGCAGTATGGCGGGAATGAGGCCTCTGCAAGTGGCACATTAAGCTGCATGGTGGATTTAGACTTTGCTAGCACAAAACAAAACAAAAAGAGTATTTTGGGCTACACGCTGCTTGGATAAAAGCATAGAGACCCACGATAACTCCCAGAGCTGGTGGTAAACTACCGCCGCCATGTTGGGAAGCTGAGGTGGGTGGAGCCAGCAGCCATAGCTGCTGCAGCTTAAAGCAATAGATTCACAATAAGACAGATTCAGATGTAATAGTTTAAAATATGTGTAAAATATACGTAGGCTTGAAAGAGACAAAAAAGGTGATATATACAGTTATATAAACAAATACATAGTTTTAAAAAATAAAGTCTTTAAAGAGACAGTAAAATTAATATAAAAAATAAGCCACGTGAAGATGAATATTACACAGAGAATCTGGATTGTGTTGTCTTTGGGATTTTTAACTGCAGAAAAACATTTGATTGTAAAAGCTGTTGAGTTATGCCAAAATGTATATTTTAAAGGTACCTTGACTTCAAAATTTGGATATAAGGATATGTTGCTTTGGAAAAGAGTCTCTTTTGTTCTCACAGAAAGCCAAAGGCTATGGATTTGTTCCAGATTAAGATACATCAGGTTTGACCAGCCAAGACCCCCTTTAAGGTCTCCGATGACACCATGGCCCAGATGATCCAACATCCAGAACGATTTGAAGGCAACTGGCTCAGACAATACACCCTCATGGACTATTCCATAATTCTAAAATTTTCTTTGTTTCCCCAGAAGATACAGCGCCCCCCTCCAGCAGGAAGTAGTAAGAGAAGCTACACCCAAATTCCCAAATATACCAAGCTGACTTTGGAGATGTGTAAAGGTTAAAACCTTCCTTTTTAAGAAAAGAAAAGGGGAAGTGCTGTGGGATGGTCTGTATGTCAAATGTGTTGCTGATTGGTCAATGAATAAATCACTGATTGGTCAGTGGCCAGGCCGGAAGTATAGGCGGGACTAAGAGAGAGGAGAATTGAGAGAACAGGAAGCTGGGTGAGAGAGATTTGTCCTGACTGTGGGCCAGGCAGGAAAACTTTAGCTACAAACATGTCAACATACAGATTGGAGGTGACCTCAATGGCCTGACAATTTTCAAACACAGGAGTAGTCCATTATATTGATGGTATCATGTGTTAGCAGATCTAGGGATAGCTAATACTCTGAATGTTTATTACATGTGTACATTCCATAGGGCAGTAAGAAAAAAGTCTACAAATGTTCAAAGACAGTTCAAATGCACATGTTTTAGGAACTCTGTGCATTTGTGTATGCTAGTGCATTTCTTCCTAAGTGAAGAACAGACTTCATCCTACTGTTAGATACGACCCAGAATGCTTGGCAGGAATCTGAATGTTGAACGCATGACAAGCCTCACTTACAATAATTCACAAATTCCTTTGTTAGGTGACAAAGACTAGTTTTGAGGGAGCTTGGATGAGAAGAGGTTCTTCAATGCTCGCAGCTGTAACACAAGCTACATTGATCTCAGACCAATAATAAACGGCGAATTTTGAGTTCCCAGAAGTACTATGATAAACAAAAATGAAATGTAGGTTTGATGTCAACCATCAAAAGTGTATAGTTTCTATTTATATTTTAATTTATCTTCCATACATACACAATTGAATCTCCACCATGTCTGCCCTATCCAAATAAAGTGTTCTATTTAGAAAATGGAAACACAAATAAACTAAATATACAAATGGATAACTGAAGGGAAATTTTTGATGTCATAGATAGAGGTAGCAGATTTCATCAGAACACATGAGAATTCTCTTTACCATGTAGAATGTATAGTAACTGCTTAATTGTCATATACCATTTAAATCTACTGAGAAGCTGGCTCTGGAGGCAGGGTAGAGCCTTGTATTTTAGATCCAGGTGTGTTTGTCTCAAGGTGACCTCCAAGGCCTTTTATGTAGTGAAAGGCTGCCCTCTGGCCCTGTAACAAGAGGACAGGAAAGGCAGCAAACAACTAAGGGTTCTAAAAAGTTCTGCTTTTATACAATAAAAGGGTAAACCATTTCCAGCAGAGGCATAAACATGCCTGGAGTGGGAATGGAAAACCAGAGCTCAGCCACAGCATGGCTGGAAAGGACGCTGTGCCAGGGACACCTGAATCATGAACTCCAACATGACTGGCTACTTCCCAGTCACTTCTGCTGGATGTGTGTAAACTCGAATTCGATGTTATTAATTCTGTTTTTTTTCTCTCAATCAGACTACCCAAGTCACTTATGTCATAAGTTGTAAGCACTTGAATTGATGATATTTTCTATCAGCTGCCTTTTGTTATCTGCTACTTGCTATTTACTTTAAATTCTTCTTTCTGTACATACAATAAACCCACTCATTCGAAACTGCCAAGTATGGATATTGTAGATCACTCTCCCGTCTGTAGAGAACATTACTTAAGAAGAGGCCTTGACCTGCTCCTGGACCCTAGGAAGAACAAAGAACAGAAGGTGGGCACCCGTGGACCATGTGACTAGATCTTGTGACCAGGTTACATTGTCTGGTATAAAGTACAGTAATTCAGTGAAGAATGGAACTTGCCTATGATGAGGAGGGGTGTTTGAGGCTACCAAATATTTTTCACACTCCAATTCAATGCCCACTAAATGATTTTAGCCACTGTCAAGGTCAGAGTCACAAGGAAAGGAAGTTAGAACCATTTTGCCATGAAAGAGACTTTGGAAGGATGGTTCAGAGAAGAAGATGAATTGGATTTTGCTTGACATTTACAATAGTAAAAGCTCACTCTTTTATCCTGTCATTCTAGGTTTATTCTTTAGAAATTGTAACCAGTCATCATCTACAAGAATATATAGATCACATGAAGACAGAAGATAGAGCAGAGAAGATACTGTCACAGTTGTGATGAAATCATTTCTAGTCCCTTTGAACATATGTGAGTCTACGATTCTCTCAATTTCCATGTAGTTTTGTTTCTAAAATTTTACAACTGTGGTTCTCTTCGGGAACTTGTCACTGTGGCTTTTGGGTTATTTACTTGCATTAAAAAAGTGCCAGAGTGCATAGAAATCTCCCTGTCTCTGAAAGCTGTTGAGCCAGTAAGTGGCCAGTAAAAAATGAAAAGATTGCTCCCTGGCCTCCAGAAAGACAAAACTACATGTCTCCCATCAGAACAAGGAGTCTTTTTTTTGACTTCTCATTTCCTGAATTTCTTCTATCATTTCAGCAATGTTTTCTCCCACTTCTACTTGCCTAGAATATCACTGCAAAAATCCTTATCTCAGGATCTTATATAGCAATTGGCCTATAATACATCTATGTGATTTTATTAAAGTACGATATTTGAATCCGGATTTTATGGATGAAATTTTGGCTTAACCGGTCTGAGCGTTATTAACCTATAAAGTCATGAGATTAGATGAGCACTCACAAGGAATGGACATACATAAAATAAAGTCTCAAGCAACAAGAAGCTTCAGGTTTTTGTAATAGTCCTCAACACCTTTACTAATTCAACTGAATTTGTATCCATTCACTCAGCTTTGGTCTCAAGAGGAACCTAGACTGAGGATCTGTGAAAATTCTCTAGTTAGTTCCATTTATTTCTCAATATAATATATTCTTTTACTTCATCAATACATCCAGGTTATCCTCTAAAGGTGTGCTGTCTGAGGTTATAGCTGATTTATAGGTCCCTTGTATTACCAAAAAGGATTTCTTAGTAAATCAGAACATTAAAACCTGCTCAGTAACACAAATGCTTGGCTTGGCCTCAGCTGAAGGCATTCCCGGTATATTTTACACGTTAGGAACATGTTCAGCTTGACCTTGCTAAGAAATGCTTTGGAATCTTAAAGGCAAATCTTGTGAAATATGTAGCGATAAAGTTTTCCACAAGTCAAATGAAGCATAAATTTGATCACAAGATAACACACATTTAAATGCTATGATCCACCCTAATAGCACATCCTCAAAGGTATTTGCTGAAGAAATTGTTTCGACTACATTATTCATCTTCTTTTATTGTGAAATGAGCTGGGGTAGTCATATAAGAGAAATCTTTAAAAATACTATTTTAGAGCTATATAACATTTTCATGATAACCTTATAGAGGATATTTCCAGGCAGAAACCAAATGAAAAATTTAGATGAAACCTGTCAAGTCAATATAGTCTGGGGAATATACTAAGAAATTATGAAAACTCACTGAAGTATCATTTTGTTAAGGTAGTCACTTTTGAATTTCTTTTCATAAGTGAATTTGATTTTATGAACTGCTTTGTGCACAAACCAAAAACCAGACTTTATTCAGTAGAACAATTTTGTGAACTTGAATGGAACTAAGTTTCTTTCTCTGTGACAGTTGCTTTTGAGAGGATTCTCTGGTAAAGCACATATTGTTGCTAGCTGAATAAAATGATCCCCTATCATAGAAAAGGTGAAGGACATATGGGATTTGGCTGTGTTTTAATCTTTAGGGACTTGCAAATCATGTGTGTGCTAAAAGTAGTAATGAGAACTAATAATGTATTAAAAGTTTCAAAATAAGTGTGTGTTATAAAAGTGAAGGTTGCTCTCTTTACACAAGATTTTCTAACAATATCTTTTACATTGTTTCAAACTATATAGATTAACTATAGGTCTTGGATTAACTTTAATATATTAAAAGCATACCGTCATTACTAAAATAAGAAATACTAAGAAAAAAAACACAAAAATGTTGTGGTAGCACCTGTCTATAATCCTAGCACTTACAAGGCTGAATCAAGAAATACAGAGGTAAAGGCCAGGCTGGTATATATAGAGAATCTATAAAAAAGAAAAATGGTATAGTCTAACTGTCTAATATTGTTAAGACAAACAAAAAACATAAGCTTATAAAAATGTCAAAATAACCTGAAATCACAAAATATAATTGTTACTGAACAATTCATAGGTTTATTCAGAGATTAATTGTCAGAAAAATTTATTCAGAGGTTAAAAACTAAAAATGTGATTTTAATGTTCGCTAACAACTTAGGTTTATTATGCATTTATTATATTGTGTATATATTATGTAATTCTAAAATGGCAAATATAATGTTCACATTCATCCTTGTTCACCGAGACAGGATAAAGGCTTGAGGACCTTGCTGACCATTTTCCAGGCCCAATGGCACCTGTACAACCACACTAAAGAGAATGTATTCAAAGTGTTTTCATAATAGCTCCTTGGCTATTTTATGTTGCCTTCTTTATAATCTGCTTCCTCCCTTCCAAATTCTTGTACGTACTTATATTCCCTTCAACATGTTTCCTAACAGCTAACTACATCACACATTGAAGTCCTTGTTTATGTACACTCTTCTAAGAAACTCCCTTTGAGCTATCCTACTGCAATTAAATAAAGATAATCTTTACCACTCCTCACAGCCTCTGCACTCCTTTTCAGGACGGCGTGTTTGGGGTCCCCTTGGCCATGTTTACTGTTTGAGATCTAAGGGTCCTCAGGCTTGAGAATGTAATCATATCCCAGCTTTGATTTATTACAGTGAAAAATTCAAAAGAAAATAAGCAGAGAAAATGCACGTGGGCTCAAGTTCACAGGAACAAGCAGCAGGCGTCTAACAAAAGCAGAGCACAGTTCCCCAGGAAATATTTTATCCCTAAGAAAAAGGTGATAATGGCACCTGTGCAACTTCGTCTACCAGGGAAACTCACTAGAGACTGCTGGTCTAGACTTTAACCGGGGCTGGTCCTCTGGTCACTCATTTGCTTCACTCATGCAATTAGTTCAGGCTCCCCGAAAGAAAGCATGTGCTTGGGATAAGCCACATGTTTTGCAGTTCCAGCCCGGTGAACTGGTGAAATCCATGAGTAGGACAGCACTCCACCTCCGAAGTCCAAGTTCTCAGATGCAAACAGCAACCAAACGTGCCAGCAGGCCTTTTGGACTTTCAGATCTGTTAAGTGTTTTGGGCACATGCTGTTGTAGAGTGTATATCTTATGTGTGTATAGTGTGTATATACACATCTATACAGAGTATGCACATTGTGTATATTCTATGTGTGTGCACATATATTGTCCACATATTTTATGCTTATATGCACAGTAATATTATACATTTTCTCTCAATTCTGTCCTTTGAGCTCACTGAAGATTCAGTCTACATTTTTATTGCTTCACTATTCCAGCACAGAACAAGAGAAACATCCAGTAAGAACTGTTGATTGGAAGGTCTGTTCATTCATTAAGGAATGAGAAGACCCAGGTGGGGGGCAGACCTAAGGATGCGGGAAGTTTTGCTATCCTATCCTGGAAGGTGTTCTTACTATATCCTGAAACATTCCTGTATTAATGGATGGAGTTTAGCACAAACTAGAAAAAGGGTAGAGAAGACAGCCAGTGTGAGTTACACTAATGCTGGCCTAAAAGCATTTATTGTTGTTGAATATAAAACATTTAAACTGAAAGGAATATACAGTATTTTTAATGTCTTCTTCATCTTATCACTGTCTAATTTAATCTGGTTCACCTAAAAAAATAAACAGTGCATACATTACAGTCTCAAATTCATTGACCAGAGAGAGAGTCCTAGGTGCTTTGTTGATGCTGTCATTGAGGTCTAAATATTTGGAGCACCACAGCTAGAGAAGCTGATACTTACACATGGCTTAACCATTTTTCAAGAGCCTTACCAAGATATATATGCTGCTGCTCTTTCTCCATTTATAGATAAGCTATAAAGGAAATTTAATAACTCTTCTCAGCAGGTGCCCTGCTATGCTATCCATGTTCTTTATGACTCCACTCTACTGATTCTCAGACCCTTGAAAATTACAATATTTTAACATAAACTTATTTTGACAATCTTAAAGGATGAAAGTTCTGTTCCAGTTTTGATAATTTCTTCTCTAACACCTGAAAATGAAAGAATTCAAATATTTATAGGTTTTGTCATTTCATACTCAGTAGTCCACAGGATTATTGAAGAGTTTAACATTTAGTATTTCATAAGAGTAATGAGGACCCAGTCATGTATTTATCACTTTTGACTATCATTCTGACACAAATACAAGGAGAGTTGTATTGGGTTAAGAGACTTAGATTCACAGAAATCTACCAGGGTGTGATAGTTGAAACTGTTCTGTGAGAGAACTAAGGTAAACAGAGAAAAGATTTTCATTCATGTCCAAACAAAAGGTCAGAGAATCTTTAAGAAGTCAGAGATGGGAAGGGACCTTTGTGACTTTATATACTTTCTAAAGGAATTAGCTAAAAGGCTGAAAATTGTGAACACATTGCATTTTTTCATACAGCAGTTTGGAAAGAGGATATATTTGAGCTCCTAGATCATGGCAATTTGGTGTTGTAATAGAGCTGCCAGCCCCAATACTAGCTTCGAAGTTGTTACTTGCTCAACATTAATCTGTTCACAAAGATGCCACTATTTCATGGCTCTGGGTGGGCTTTCTCCTATGAGGCTTGGATGACAGGCATTTAGAAGATGGTTTGTTAATATAAAACAAAATGAAGAAATCCTTCAGGTGACTAGCTTTATCATGAGAGAGTAAGTATCTTAGTGAGTTTAGGTGATTATCTCAGGAAGCAACAGAGGAGAGCCCTGAATTTAAGATCTCATCCTTCGAAGTGTTCTCAACCAGAAGGGCACATTCCTTCTCAAATATCTCAGAGGATTTGAGGAACTATGATTTGAATGTAATTCAAATTGAATGTAGTACAACTTGAAAAAATTCAAAACAGTGATGTTCTATCATATTTTCATTACTATAACAAATACCAGAGACAATACTGTTTTCAAGAGAAAAGATTGTGTTGAATCACAATTTTGGAGACTGAGTCAATGACTAGGAATGTCTATTGCTTTTTGACTTTCAATGGGGCAGGAGGAGGGGGGAACACATCACAGTGAGAGTTGGTGGTGTAGCATAAAAAGAGCAAGGGATGGGGCCTTCTCCAGCAATACCCTTCTAGGGCATTCCCCAAATGGTCTACCAATCTATCACTCAATTGCACCATGGTTCTACTATTTTTTACACTATCAAGCCAGAAACACATAGGCTTCTGGGTAACACTTACTCCAACTACACCAGTTTTGAATCCTGAATGTTTTGCAAGTGAGCATATGAGTGCTTGTGTTCTGGATCATCTTTCAAAGAATGGTATGTAGGCATCCTAGAGAGCTGGTAGCATTGCAGCACAGAGGTCTTCCATACAGAGAAATGGGCAGAAATGTGTGTGTTCAAAATTGGGGATATATTCCTGGAAGCACCCAGTATGTGTGCACATGCTATCCATCTGTAAGGTTTGTACTCAGGAATCCAGCTGAAGAGAATGATGACACTCTAAAACTCCTACTTCTCAATGAGTAATGAAGTCATTCGCTCCTGAAAACTAAGCAGAAAGTGGAGCTTCTCTAAACAGGAAACTGGAGTTGGCATAAAGTCTAATGTTTGTTACTCATTTCTAGATCCACCATGAGAAACTAATGGAAAATTACTAGTACAGAATTAAGGCTGGGAACGTGGAAGTTCCCTGGCTAGTGAAAGACCCTGACATGGAATTTGCCCTCATGTAACTCCATCTTGCTCCTCACTCTCTTAGAAAAGCAGAGTTCCCATTTTGAAAAATGGCTGTGCATTATATTTTAAATCCCAAGCACCATATCCACCCATCATATGGCACCCGATTTTAATGGTTCAGGATTTTTTTTTGTATTAGTAAAAATTCTAGAATATTTGTACAGATTCATAATAATTTCATGATTCTGATTCCTGGTTTGGACTTAAAGTCAGCCTAGAGAGTATTTTGATTTTTATCTATTGATTCTGTAACCTAAATATGGCCCAACTAAAGTTTTTAAGAAATGGATTTCTAAAAATTATCCAGATAAAAATGTATACATTTTGGTGAGGTTGACATGAAATCTTGACATTTTCAGTCCATGTGAACAGTGCCATGAGTGCTGATGGCTTTGATGTAAGAGTGTGTTGTCCCTATGTGTTTGAAATGGAGGGGAAAGGAGCCACAGTTCCCAGGACAAATCTGAAAGTGGACAATTACCTTCTGTATCGAGAGCAAAGGGGAAAAACAGCATTAGCTGAATTGCACGAAAGCATGATGTTTCCAGCAGGAAAAGTGCGAAAGAGTTCAAGCCATTAACAAATCATATTTGAGTACTTCTCCTACATTACAATTACAGGTCAAACCTTATCAATATTCATTGAACTCGTGAAATGGAGAAATCAATAAATGAGAGAGATTTCACCTACTTTTGATATGTTGCTTGATCGACTTGCTGATCTCCCCGGGGACTTTTCATTCTGAAAAAATAAAATTAGAAACACTGATTAAAGGAAAGGGTCATCCAACCTGACATCACCAAGAGGAGACAAGGCAGCATTGCATAGGTTTATGAATATTCTCAAGGTTCTGACTGACGGACACACAAAGAACTTAAGCAAAATGACTTTTAGAAGATTGCATTTTTCTAGTACATTGCAGTACACTGTTAATATATTCCAATTAACTTCAAAGTAGCAATTATACTAGCAATATTTGTTTACATGAAATTATTCTTTCTACAAAAAAAACGCACTATGTAATCTCTTTGCAAATTAGAAAATGGAAGTCCAGCCCATTGTTTTACTTTTGCTTTAGCAATCAGAAAATTATGAGTAAATTCTAATTTCCCACGCAAGTAAATACCTTGTGCTAGTTGTGTTGTAGAAACCTGCAATTTGTGTTCTTGGAAAACACATTTTATTGGCCTTTTCTGTCATTCCTCATGCTTGTAAGCACTTGCTCTTTAAAGTTTAAAATGCTCTAAGTTATGTCTTAAGATTTAAAACTTAAAAATGTTCTAAGAGTGTATGCCCTGCTCTTGCTTCTTAAGCAATTTGTAGTTTAGAAGAGAAGGTGCACCAAAAGTGCTTTTGAATGGCATTTTTTTTTTTACAGCATGAAATTTTAAAGTAAAAAGTGACCTTAAGGAGCTCAGCCTCTTAGTATGAAGGCAGGAGATTCTTTTCTAGGAAATTAAAGACTTAAGGTCTAAGTCAGTGCTGGCCCTGAACCTCTGACTGCTGCTGTCTGCTTGCTATTTCTATTCTTCCAATTATCTGTTGGAGGATAAATGAGTGGAAAACCGAGTTTATAGACATGCATGTAGTGTGCAGAAAGTGTCAACTTAATGCTGTCTTCTTGACAGGAACTCACAGCAGCTGTGTTACCCACAGAAGAACAAGCCAAAATTCCTGCATAGATGGGAGAGGTGTTCTTCAGGCCCCAACACATACTGAGCGGGCAGTTGATAGCTGCTGGGGGAGGCAGAATTGTTGTATTTGAGGATATGGGCACTGGTAGGCTTTCCAGCTCCACTGGACAACTCTGGATGGCTCCAGACCAGTCCAGTGTGCCTGAAATTTTCAGTGATGAAGACTTGTGGTGACAGATTGCTGTGGTGGAAAAGTGTGCTACAGTCATTGAACACTGTTGCTGCACTATACGCAGATACTCCATCTGAGCATGTGACATCCATCTCCTGTAACCACTGACGTCACCGAGGAGCATGTTATTACAGACTGAGACGGGTACAGAGATGTGATTAGTTATATCTCATAATAGCCTGGGATCCAGCCTAGGATGAATGTGCATGCTGCCCACAGATGTGCTCCCCTGATTAGCTTCTTCTGGTGATGGAGAATGGTGCTTTGCTCCTGACAAAATCAATCCATCTTCCTCTCTCAATGAAATTCAGAGTTTTGACAAATTATCGTGTGGAACAGTAGCAAATAAACCATACAAAATAATAGACTTTGAGGGGATGCTTGTGGTAGTGATAGTGGTTATTTTGTTTGCCCGTTTTTCATTCATATGGCATTTGAGATTGTGGTTAAGACATGATAAGTGATGCTGATACACCAAGAACCAAGAAGAATAGAAAATGTAACGTAAGTGTCCTTAACTATTCAAACTAAATAAGCCTTGGTGCTAGTTTGAAATAAAACAGAGGGTCAATTCAGTTCCCAATGGAGAAGAGCTCACCACAGCAATATGTATATACTCTGTGCCAAATAGCTTCCACTCAAGGAAAGGAAGCATCCATCTGATAGTTTGGTACCTCAGGGAGCTGTTTAATATGAAATCTATTGTCCCCATTTTCTCTGAATATAAGGTCAGGCACTGACTGAAAGAAGAAAGTGAGCTTAGGGAAAGGCTAACAGTTTCCATGGCCAAATTTTCTAGCGTTCTATGCCAGCTCATGGAAAAGGTAAGCTCATCAGGGAAAGTTAATGGGCAAGGCATCGTGGAATATATTATCCCTGTGTTGGTAGGGATTGGAAGTGAGAGAGTGCCTTGCCATCAGATATATGGCAGTATACTGGAATTAATTTGAATAGCTGTTTGACCTGGGTGAGCTTGAATTTCATTGCTAGAAAACAGGGAAGATAATTTCTTCAGGATTGTTATAAGAATAGAATAAGATATGAAGACAAACACTTTTCATATTACAAGGTTATGGGTTTTTTGTTGTTTGAAGGCAGAAGAAACACCCAGAAAGCTTCCCACCAGTTTAGGGTGGTCATGCAGGTTATAGGAGTCGCAATTTTCTCCACCAACATCTTGGGTTCCCTGTCTTTCAATCCTTGGATGGATGACATCCTGGCATGTAAAATTTAAGGAATAGAAACAATTGGATAGCCGATGGGTGTGCTCTTCCCTGGGAAAGAAAGACTGTTTTTCCCACCGTCAGCATCTCCTGGTCATCTGCTGTTCTTTGGTAGAATGTACACCTCGTAGGCTTCCCCCATCCACTTTAGCACGTCTGTTGTTGTTCAGCTCATGCGTATGTGGTCGTGTCTATGAGAGTTTAGGGGTGTAGCTTCTGACATGACTAGGAGACACGATCTCACAGCGAAGTCCCCAGTCCTCTGGCTCTTACAATCTTTCCATCCCCTTTTCTGCAATGTTCCCATACCAAATGGGCACCCCTAAAATGTACATGTAGTAACTTATACAAATTGGTAAGTTTAAGAAGGTGTGTGTATATACATGTGTTCACGTAACAATAATTAATGAAAAAAGGCATGAATTTGAAAAGGAGCAAGGAGAGATATATGGCAGAGTTTGGAGGCAGGAGAAATGAAGGGAGAAATGATGTACTTATAATCTCAAAAATAAAAGAAAAAAATGAATATTTCCCTACCCAGGATGACGGGATATTGTGTTCTTGCTTTGGAAGCAAAACAGTAGAGGGATTTTTCTCTCCTGAAAGACTTCCAAAGCAATCTGTTCATTTTGCTGCTAATTAACTGGGTGGCTGGATCCATACTATTGAAATGACATATTCTTCTTTGTAGATTAATCAATATGGTAGTCTTACCTTGTTATGATCAGTTTAAGTATTTTACATTAGATTAAATATAAGTTGTCTCTGAATCTAACACAGCTTACTGCTACTCAAATTACAGTGACCATGTAGGTCAGGAGAACTTGGGACCAACAACACTTTCTGTCTAGTTTGTATGAAAAGTGTAGGCTTTTTGAAGAGCAATGTTGGATCTTAACATCATTCCAAGCCACAGAAAGAAACTCAGAATTTCAAAGGTGTATTTTTAATATTTTCCAAAGGTATCTAATTTTGGCTGGTCCTGAATATATCTGATATTATTAGTTTTGTCATTACTATACTGAATTTTCTTTCAAACTCAGTCTTGCTTAGTACAGTGGGATTTGTATGTGCTGTATATGTATGTGTGAACTTGTAAGTCCAAGTGTGTGCTCACCTAAGTGTATATGTGCAGAAGCCAGAGATGGAGTTTGGGTGTCTTTTCCACCTTATCTTCTGAGACAGTTCCTCTCATGGAATCTGGAGCTTGCTGTTTCAAATACAATGAAAATTTAGGAGACCCATGGGACCTGCCCATCTCTGTCTCCACTCCCCAGTGCTGGGATTACAGTTATACATCAACAGGCCCAATTATTTAAATAAAATTTATTTATTCTATGTGTTTCTTACATCATCTATCATAATTCCATTCATTTCCAGTTCCTTAGTGTCTACTCTCTGCCCCTGCACACCCCCCCCCAATAAAACATTCAAGAGAGAAGAACTAAGAAAATAAAATGAGAAAAGTAAAAAATAAATAAATAAATAAAAGGGGGGAAGGAATTAAAAATCTCATCATGGAAGCTGCAGTGTGACCCAAACAAGTCACGCTATATACCCCATTTGTCCACACATCCCTACTTTCAAGTGTTTATTGCAAAGAGTCATTGGTCTAGTTTGAGGTCCCAGTCTCCACTACACGTTTGATGCTGGGCCCCCACTAGGACTCTTCCTGGACTTCCAGCTGGTGCCCTGTGTTGTGCAGATCTTGCAGCTTTGGGTCTGCGGGTCAGGTCCCTTCACATCTCCAATAGATTATAGATGGGGTGAATGTTGGGTCAGGCCAAGTCATAACCCTGGGTCTGGGCCTGGGCAGCTGTAGAGTTGGTCCATCAGATGGGAAATGGGGTAGCTCTCCCATGATCCCAGTTTTGGGGTTGGCTCAACTTCACCTGCTCTAACCATGTTGGCTCTATTGTGCTTCCCTGGTGAGGTCCAGGGCCTTCTCTCCAGGGTGTTGTAGCTGGTGGGGATCAGAGATGACTCTCCCACTCTCAGGACCACAGGGCCAGCTCTCCCGCCTGCCTCCAGCATTGATGGGCAGGGGGTGGTAGGGGAGGAGAAGGAGAGCACTTCTCCCCTGCCCCTGTTGCCACAAAACAGATTGGTAATGGGGACAGCTCTCCCATGGCCACAGTTTCGGAGCTGGCCCAGGCCCAACATTTTAAGTGACTATTAGGGATCCAGACTCAGGTGTTCCTGCTTGCACAAGTGCTTTGCCCACTGTTCTATGTATGGGGAAAGATCAGAGAGGAAACTTTAAAAACTGTGTTTAAAATGTACATTAGTGCTAATGTGATGGGTCAGAGGGTAAAGCTGCTTCCTACCAAGGCTGACAATCTGGGCCTGTTCCCTGGGACTCACATGGTAGGAGAGAATTCAACCCCTCAAGTTGTTCTCTGACCTTTACACACACATGCCATGGCAGCATGGACCCCAACACACACACATACTGTGGTGGTTTGAAAGAAAATGGCCCCTAAAGGGAGTGGCTCTATTAGGAAGTATGTGCCTTATTGGAGTAGGTGTGGCCTTGCTTGGGGAAGTGTGTCACTGTGGGGCAGACAGCCCACTTCCTGTTGCCTACAGATCAAGATGTAGAGCTCTCAGCTCCTTCTCCAGCACCACGTCTGCCTGCATGCCGCCGTGCTTCTCACCGTGACGATAACGGCCTAAACCTCTGAGACTGTAAACCAGCCGCAATGAAATGTTTTCCTTTGGAAGAGTTGCAGTGGCCATGGTGTCTCTTCACAGTGATAGAAAACCTAGCTAGCTAAGACACATACGCAAGTAAATAAATGAATGTGTTTTAAGGGGAAATTAAATGCTGAAGCACAAAGAAGGTAGACTGAGTTGATCTCATGGAAATCGGGTCATGTGCTATTCTTTGCTCCAGCCTCCCCTAAGAGTAAGAATCAAGAGTGAAGGAAAGGAGAAAGAAATGAGGCAAGCTGGAAGGGTATCTGAGGAATTTAGTAGTCTATTTTTACTGAGGTAACTAAATCTTGTAATAAAATAAATTCTTAAAACTGTGACTTGTAGACAAAAAAAAAAGTAAAACAAGCCTGAGACACTGAATAGTGTGATGAAATTTTTACTGATAGATTCATTAAATCTCATCTAGCAAATGAAAACCAGTAAATGTCATTGGAACATTAAATTTTATTTGACCTTAAACATTTTTTCTTTTTTAAAAAAACTGTAGAGACCAACAGGACTCTTCATTTGACTTGTATCTAATAAAGTTAGAAACACAAATTTAGGAGGTTGTTAATCCTGAGATTTTTAAGAGAAAGACTAGTTCCACAATTTTGAGCTGAATTTGAAGCAAATTTTAATTAAATACTGACTGGGATGGAATCTGGTCAGGTCCGTTCTGGGATTCCCAGGAAAGGTCACAAGTCATGTTTTGCAAAGGCTTAAAAAGGCAAAGTCCATAATTCATTGAATTTCCTATCAGGTCCAATCAAGGACAAGCATACATCCTGACGTATTTCCTGCCTACATACCTCCTACTTATATGTGATCAAGCACATCTGGTGTAGTTGGTTCAAACAAACTTTGTTAGGGGAGTCAAAACGTGTGGCTTGTTATTTCCCAAGAACTCAATCTTCCAGTGTTTCAGGAAGTTATCTTCTCCATGGGCAAGTGGGGCTTACAGGTTAATTTTCACTTTTACAAGATGACAACTCTTCACTACCCTGAAAATTAATTATACACATTCAAAAAATGTTTGGCCCAAAAGAAAGACAACTCACTGGAATACAGCTTTAGAAAATATCACACATTTGAAAAACGTTAAAAATTGTATTTAGATAAAAATTTGTTATTGTACAGGCAGCTGAGCTGACTGGGCAGTTAAGAGTGGATACTGTTCTTCTAAGACCTGAATTAGGTTACCTGTGTCCATATCCATTAACTCCTAAGTCCCTGTAACTCCAGCTCTAGGTAGATCTAACACCTTCCTCTGGCCTCCACAGACCTCCCCAGACACATGGCATACACATACATAGACACACACATATATATGGATAAAAACAAACTTTACAAATTATTATTGTAAACATTGTCATTATTCAAGGATGTAACTGAAAGAATACAAAAAATACAATATAAAAATTTAATGCTGATAAATTAAATTTTAGACAGATAAAAGAGATTGTTTTCTTGAGACAAGTACTTTATAAATGATTATAAAGTAAAAAGTTTCTCATTCAACATGTTAAGGGAAAGAGCAAAGCATAATAAAGATAAAATGGAGGCATAACCATAGGTGATGAGAGATGAGAAAAATTACATGACTGATTCAGGTAACATCATTCCAACAAATCTGCAAATGGACTGAAGTAAATGATGCTCTCAAAAAATAAAATTACTAGGATTTGTTGAAGAAGGAGAAGAGAGTATGAAAAGGCATTTACCTGGAAAAGCTGAAAAATTAAGTAAAAGATTATTCATCCCCAGATAAGGACATGGTGATTGTACAACTGAGCTATTTTTTTGCTTTGGAAGAAACCCAATTCAAATTTCACTATGTCAGAGAAACCTACATTTGCCTAATTTGTGTGATTCATCTTTTATAAACAAATTGTCAAACAGTTTGAGATAATACCTCTAAAGACATGGAGAAGAGAGAAGACAATTGTTTTCTGTTCTCATTTATGAGTATAAATGCAAAAATGTCTCAAAAATATTAACATATGTGTAAATGTTGTTATATATCTTTGATGTATTATCATAATATCCACAGAATAAGATGAATGGAATTCACTCCAAGTATTTCTTTATCATAGAATATGTCCACACAAATTGTTACCCCAACACAATGAGACAAAAAATGTATAATTAAATGCTGAAACAATATTTGATAAATCCTATAAGTCATCTAATGTAATTTTCAGTACAATATAAAAGAATCTTAACATTCCAAAGACAATATTGTAAAAACCGACACCAAAAAAAAAAATCCCAAACAGTGAAATGTTGGAATGCCATGCATGAAACAGCTCCTTTCTGTGAAGGAGGCTACTTTTGTTATTACCCAATTTGCTCAAAGTATCTAGGAAACGAAACCAAGAAAATAGAACATTTGGCAGAGAAATAACTGAAAGGGAAGCAAAGCCCCATTTTTCTCTTATTGATGGTGTGGTGTTACACCTCAAGTGTCTATAGCTAAAGCAAATTACTGTGGTTAATGAGATCTCAGTATGGGGTCCAGACACCAGATAATTATACCACGGCAGAATGTTAGTCTCCTAAAATATATTCTACCCATCTTTGTGTGGACAGAATAGTCACAGGCACATGCCTTCCCAGGGATGTTATCTCTCCAGTCTTCTGCTTCAGTCTGACTAAAATTCCCCCTAAATGAGATGTGAATGGATCTAGAAAGTGATGCTTCCTATCTGTCACATATATGCACCATACAAGTTCTTTTTGTTCTTTTCTGTTACCCAGCTCTTGGTACTGCTGTCAGTCAATAGGAAGCCAAGAGTCAGAGATGCTGGAGCCAAATTCTGGATGCTGGAGGTTCTTGGATAGTTAAGTGGGGAAGTATTTTCTGTCAGGTTGGTGTGGGAGCCCGTTCTCTGGTTCCTCGTGGCTTTACCCAGCAGGTCCTCATAGAGGATGATTAGGACCACAGGCCTGAGTGCAGGTGTCTGAGATGGTCTGCACTTGGCTGTGCTGGGGGAGGTCTTTTGCTCCACCCCTTGGCGTCTCTCTAAAAACCCTGGGGCAGAGACAGTCGGGGCCCGTTGGAATAGGTTCCAGGCCCATTGGAATAGGTTCCAGGCTCTCTCGAGGCTATCCTTTATTTTCTATCTGTTTATCTCCGCGATATTCCCTGCAATAAATCCTTCTATCTAATATTTCCTGCTGCTCGCACTCAAGAAAACTCTGGGGAACTGTGGGGGTGGTAGGGTAAACGCCCCACAGAATGGCGCCATGAACAGGGACTAAAGAAAAAAGAAAGAAAAAAGGGACTAAAGAAAAAAAAGGGGGGACTAAAGACAAATGAGCAGGGACTAAAGACAAAGTAATAGGGACTAAAGATAAAGGAAAATAATAGTTTTATTACAGAGTTTTTGGCGAAAGTGCTGAGTTCAGCCCTGCCAGTGGATAAGGCATGCCGGTGTTATGGAAAATATATATTTTATATATATTGAGAGGCAGGGGTTTTATCCTCGAGAGAAAAGGAAAGCGGACTGGAAGGATGTCCGATGCTGCAGCGAAATTCTCTTCTCTCAAAATTTTCTATCTTGTATCCCTTTCTCAATTTCTATCTGAAAAATATAAGGCATAGGGTAGTAATATAGTGTAGGAAAAACTTAGAAGTGTAAGATTGTGTAGGAAAAAATAAGGCAACTAGATAGAAAAACTCTCCAATATTCTAACTTTGGGGACTATGAATGCAAACTGGGGGGAAAAAATCTTTCTTTGGGCTTTATGGGTAGTAAAAAAGCTCTTCTTTGAGCTTACGGGGAAGAAAAAGTTTCCTATGGAAGCTTTTGACCTAGGGACAGCTGAAATGCTAAGTCCAAGCGGCAGGAGAAAGTGATTTCTCCCCGAGGCAAATATGGGGGTGTAAAAAGCCAAAAAGTTTAAAGGGAAGTTTTGGGAAAAGGTGGTCTTTCTCTCTTTGGGAAAAAAATCTTTCTCTTAAACTAAAAGCTTTTCTTGGAAAACTTGGGGGAAAATCTCTCTAAAAAGCCTTAATCTTTCTCAAAAGCTCTCTTAAAAAACTTAAAAACTAAAGCCTTTAACTTTCTCAGAAGGACAAAAATTAGAATCACCTGAAGATATTAGTATGGGGACCACCTGTGATTAGCTCAAAGGGAAAACAAACCTCTTAAGACAGCAAAACCTAAGTTCTGACTTTCAAGCCTTAAAAATCCTTCCTGCAATGCAGGAGGCAGCGACAAGTTCCTAAAAACCTCTCTAAGCTCTGTCTCTTCAAGCTAGTAAAAGACAGTGGGTCAGAGCACCCTGAGGGAAATGCTTGGGAGAGTGTGGGTAAAGAGCTACAGAGAGCCCAAAAGGGCAGGAAACTTTACTGGGAAAAGCAAAAAAGCCAAGCTTTTCAGTTACAGCTGAGCTGAGGCATCAAAGGTTTTGTTTGACCTTTTCAGAATGAAAAAAGGTGCTCTGAATTGTCCTAATGCAAAGTTCCCCTGAAGCATGCAAACTGTTAGCATTGTATCCTAGCTTCTGAGCAAAAACCCAGAGGTGACTGGCCAGCGCCTCTGAGCTGAAATGCATTTCGGGGATACTAGGGTTCCTGCAGTTGTAAACTTCCTGGAGCACAGAGCTGAGGCAGGAAGGTGCAGGACCCAGGGGAAAACTGCTAATGAACAAACAAAACTAAAGCCGGTGGGAACAGCACAGTTGTCCACTTTCCTACAAGTCCCGGTTTGATAGGTCCACAGCTGGAAAAAAAAAAAAAAAACTGAGAAAAAAGCTTTTCTATCAAAGTAAGGACCTTTCTGGGAAAACAGTAAAGCTGAACTGTGTCTGAAGCAGTTGGGCTGCTGAGTCAGAACGCTGTCTGGGGAAAGAGCCCAGCCAGGGCAGAACAGAACTATCCAGGAGTAAAGCTTTCTTTTCTGTCAGAGAAAGCATCTCTTTGAGAAAAGCTTTGTTTCAACTGACTCCGTGAGATGAGGGGGAGTGTAGCCCTAAGGGGTGATTGCCTCTGGCATAAGCTCTGTCCTTGAGCACCCAGACAAGCAAATGCAACCCACTGGGGGACTGGGCCAGGTGAAGGCCTAATGAAACAAAACACCTGTCTTAATGTGAGCTTAGAGATGGCAAAAACCTCCCTTGTTATATTTTCAGTCTGTACGCAAACCACACAGACCCCGAAAACAAACGGACAAAAAACCCCTACCTTCAGTAGCAGGGAAAGCCGCCACTGTAGTGTCAGAAACTGTTTCTGGGGTAGAGGGGATAAACTGAGACCAAACTGGGAACTGTCTGGGAAAAAGACTCTGAAGAAACAGAAGGGACATAATCCTCCCCAGAAAATATGTGACCTGAAAAAGCTGCTAGAATTTGAGGCGGATTCGGAGGGAGAAAAAAAAGCCCCTACCTCCAAAAGCAGCTAGCAGAGGAACAGAGCCGCAGACAGATACCTGAAGCTCTGCATCTGGGGAAGGGAGGAACAAGCAAAATGAGATCAGTGGGAAAAAAATCTCTTCTGAAGGAGCTAAGGGAAAGCTGTTGTACATGATCTTGTTTTTCACTGACTGGCTAAAGCAAACACAAGCCCCGAGGAAAGTTGCTATCAGAAATGCCAGCCTCAATGCTGGCTAACCAGGCAGGTGCAGTTCTGATTTGGGGCCAGTGTCTGATGAAGGAGAGACACCTGTTAAAGCCAGTTGAGAGAATAGGAATCTCCCAATGTGCCATAATTGAAAATGTAAAATGCTTGTTCAAATCTCCCGTTGCAAAAGCAAAAAACTTTGTTCAAACCTCCCGGGCAAGAATTTGTAAGCAAGTCTGGTAAAAGAGAACCAGTTGACTCTCAGACCCAAAAAGAACTATGGGAAATGACTGATATAAGGGAAATGGTATAAAGGACTGATATAAGGGAAATGCATTCTGGGAAAGGTAGTTTTTCCGCTAAAGATGGCGACATTGCCCTGAAACACTTTTTGTCAGCTCGAAAATACATTCCTGGTAAACTTAAAATACAGCTTTTAAAAGAATAAGGAGGAAAAACATCTAAGAGTTTAAGTGTCAGTTCCAATGAAAAATTGAAAGGATACGGAACTAGGTGCTTCTCAGTTTGGGGCTCCGTTGGTAAAATGCCTTATTTACCCTAATAGCTGTGCAAAGTTTTTTATCAAAAAGCTACCTATAAGAGCAAACAAGCCACTTTAAAATCCTTAAAACAAGGGAAAGCAGTTTATACACTGAACGTTGTCTTAGATATGAAGAAACTTATGTTAAAATTAAAAAAGTTCTTTGCCTTTTGAACAAACTGCCTGCAATGAGTAATTCCTTTGCAAATCTAATAAGGAGACAAGGACACAAGCATTCAAAAAAGAAATGACTGCTTTATAGATGGGGAACAAACTTCAGAAAAGCTGTCTTACAAAAGAGTTGCTTCACCTGAAAGTTCCTTATAAGAAATCAATGCTAAATATCACAGCTGCTAATAACATCAGGAGTTAAAGCTAATGAAGTGAAAATACTAAATACAGTTCGGAGCTGTGCCACTTGTGGCTTTACTAGCTCCTTTAGAAAAATACTTTATATCACCTAATAGCTGTGCAGTATTTGGCGAAGAGCTTTACAGCAGCTAAATACGGTAATTTCACCCTCAGCGTGAAGTTTTTTTGGTAGAGCAAACCAAAAGTACTGCTGTAATAGAAACGTTTGTCTGAATTGAAGCACTTAGGAGAGTATTATGAATTTGGGTGAAAGAACAGCCTCTAGTTAAAAACCGTTTACCGCTGACAGTGCATCTCTGCCGGTCCAGAATGGCTGAGAGAACTGGCAACTTTGGAGTGTGGTGTCATCCTGGGAAGGTTACAGTCCCCTAGCAACAACTATCACAATTCTATAACAACAACACTCACTAAATCCCAGTGCTTTATAACAAAGCTGACTATAAACTCTAAACTTTAGAAATGATGTACGTACTTCCTGTCTAGTTAAGAGAATCTAATAGAGATAGTGATAATAATTAAGAGTAAGAAATAGAAAAAGATGAAAATAAGATGTGAGTTTGTAGAAATTATTCTGTCTTGTTAGATCTGTGTTAAAGAAATCTTTAGGTGTTTGCTAGGTTAAATATATGCTAATGGTAGCCCTATATAAGTTTGTAAAATAGATCTATAGAGTTCCTTTAAGAATATAAGCTTGCAAGAAGTATCTAAGGTAGTCTTAAGACATGTAGTAATAAGCTTGTAAGAAGTAAAGATGCTAGTTGTAAATGTAAGTTTAAATAAGAATAAGATGGAATAAATATAAGAAATATATAAGAAGTAATAAGAAATATATTTGCTAAAGTAATTCTATAGTGTCCTTAAGGAGTATAAATAAGTAGATGTTAATACGTTATATGTGAGTTTGTACAATGTAAATGTTGAATGTGAGTCTAAATGCTTTGCAAGACAAAAAATATTAAGAGTGAGTCTATTTTTAATGTATATGGTTGAAAGAACCTGAGACACAGAAGGTAGTGTCCTAGTAGACTGCAAAGTAGGCAGTTTGAATGGTTTCAAAAGCTCCAGAAGCTGCTAAGAAGCTAAGAATGGCGGACGCCAGAACAGCACAAGGCATCCGCAGCTGAGATCCATGGAAAATCAACGCAACACAGAAAAACCTGAGCTAACATCAAAAACGGTGCAGTTTAGAATACTACTGTACCTAAAAAGGTCTCTGGCTTAAGAATAAGTTCAGAGACGCTTGTTTGAACAAAAATGGTTAACTGCAAAAAGTTTTGGTTGAAAACGTCTCTTCGTATTTTGAAGTGAAAGCCTAATACCAGAATTTATTTGTTTGAACTTTTTGAACTTAAAATGAGATAAAACTACAAAAAGATTTTGGTTATGGATTTCTTCATATTTGGAAGGCTCGTACCAGAATTTATCATTTGAATTTTAAGACTTAAGAAATGAAATGAACAATAGAGATTTCATTGATATGGGACAATTTTGAGTTTACTTATAGTAATGACCTAGGAACTGTTTGCTGGAATTGGGTTAAAAATGGAACTGTTTAAATGAAGAAATTTATTTCTACCTGGAATCAACATGCAGTTTTGTGTATGCATATATGCTTTATTAACTGGTGATTCATGAATTGTTTTATGGAACTGTTTATGTAAAAATGGAATCACTTACAGAACTGGTTTTGTGTTACAGATGGAACTGTTTAAATGGAAAAGTTTGGGTTTTCTAACTAGGCTTGAGATTTTGCTTAAATTATAAAGAAAAGGGGGAGAGTTAATATTCCTTAGTCTAATTTCAAAAGTTGTTTGAATGGATTAATGTCATGTTTTTGTTAGTAAGAAATGCAAATGGGGTATACTAAGAGACTACTTTTAAAGTGTGTAAAGAGTTTTATTAAGAAACTGCTTTTGAATGTTTTGCTAAAAGTTTTCCAAGTGTTCATGGTTAGATTGAGAAGATTGCTTTTCAATATGGGTTTGTAGGAATTGTATGAGTTTGGGTTCTTCTAATTAGGTTTGAGATTTTGTTTAAAAAATTATAAAGAAAAGGAGGAGTTATGAGGTTGAATTATGTTTGCAGAAATTATATTTACCCTATTGATATTAATGCACCCTGGTTTTGTGGAGTTAAGAAATATTTAAGTTTGATGTGAATACATCGAAGTTTTTCGTATGTTCTGTTAGCAAGAAAATTCAAATGATTGAGTTAAAGTTGTAAGACGGAGAAAATTGTTAACTATATATAGCACCATATATGCTAATTCAAATGGTTCTGTTAAGAGTTTGCTTTGAGTTGTAAGATTGAGAGAATTGTGACAATGTATAACAATATTTATGTTAACCTGTTAATGGTAATGATGAAGCTAAGGGATTCTTTAAGTTTGTAGTCGCCTTAAGAGTTTTTGGCTTAGAAAGGGCTTGAAGCAGCTAAGACTGCTGTAGTCACCTTGGGCCTAATTCAAAAGAGAAATGCCATCTATATCATCCTCTACTCCCATACTGGGAGGTGTAACAGCTTGGAGATTGCTGTAAGCCATTAATAGTTATTTTTTATATATTAAGAAAGGGGGACCTGTGGGAGCCCATTCTCGGGTTCCTCGTGGCTTTACCCAGCAGGTCCGCATAGAGGATGATTAGGACCACGGGCCTGAGTGCAGGTGTCTGAGATGGTCTGCACTTGGCTGTGCTGGGGGAGGAGGTCTTTTGCTCCACCCCTTGGCGTCTCTCTAAAAACCCTGGGGCAGAGACAGTCGGGGCCCGTTGGAATAGGTTCCAGGCCCTCTCGAGGCTATCCTTTATTTTCTATCTGTTTATCTCCGCGATATTCCCTGCAATAAATCCTTCTATCTAATATTTCCTGCTGCTCGCATTCAAGAAAACTCTGGGGAACTGTGGGGGTGGTAGGGTAAACGCCCCACAGGTTGGGTCACACCCCATCCCATCATCACAGAGAATTAAACTTTCACTTCTTTTGAGTAATTATATTTTTACTCATCACAATTACCTTTTATCTCTTCTCAATGGAAACACTACAAAGTCAATCAGGTTCTCTTCACAGTAAATATCCAGAAATGTGATGATTAGGAGCTTATTTAATAACAAAAGTGTAAAATCTTAACATAAACTATAAAATAAAGCTTGCTGAGGTTCATAAGTCATGTTCTGAGCAGATGAAAGCACAGAACCATTCTGTAGTTGAAGACTAGATAGTTATAATTATAATTTTCCCTGGTTATGATAAAAGATATATTAGATATGAAACTTTAGACTCACAAATATAGGATAGATGACAGAATATTTAATTTTGCCAAATACAAACAGACTAGATATTGTAACTGTATTTCTTGCCTGATAACTGCTTTGTTTTATATAATTTTACTATGTTAAAGTTAAAACCTTCCTTTTTGATTAGAAAGAAAGGGGAAGTGCTGTGGGATGTCTTTCTGTATGCTCTGTGAATATGTGTTGCTATGACTGGTTAATAAAGAAGCTGCTCTGACCTATGGCAAGTCAGATTATAGCTGGGCAGAAAATCTAAGAGAGAGACAGGAAGAAGAAAGGCAGAGGCAGAGGAGATGCCAGCCGGCCATCTAAGGAGCAACATGCCAGAAGACTGGTAACAACACAGCCATGTGGCAATACATAGATTAATAGAAACTGGTTAATTTAAGATGAAAGAGCTAGCTAGCAAGAATTCTTAGCCATAGACCACACAGTTTGTAATTAACATTAGGCCCCTGAGTGATTATTTTATAAGCAGCTGTGGGATGGCAGGTGAAAAGGATTTGTCTTGACCGTGGACTGGGTGGGACACAGAAAATCTTTCAACTACACCATTCTTTGATGGGAAGATAGTTTAGCAAGATAAAAATCTTGTAAAATTGACATATAAGTAGAATGTATTAGAAAAAGTCATGGAATGAAGTTTAAAGTATTGGATACAAAGACATATGAAATAGGTCTAAATTGTAAGATTTGTTTTATGATGGAGAGAAATTGACATCCCTAAGACAGGACCCAAAAGCTATCAAGGCACTGGTGTATTTAACTGCTTTGTCCGGAAAAATGTGTGTAGGTTCCCAGAGAAGCCAGAAGATGGTGCTGGATCCCAGGCACTGAAGTTACAGGTATTTGTAAGCCTAATGTGGGCTCTGGAAACGAAATCTGGGTCCTTTGCAAGAGCGTGTGCTGTTCACCTCTGAACCGTCCCTTGCCCTCCAAATAGGCTATGGATGTTCACACACAAAAAGGCAAGAGGAAGAAACCCAACAGGAAAACAATCACAGGTAAGAACGGAAATTCACAAACATAAGGAATGCTGAATACACACGAGGACATGGTTAGAGCCAAGACAGTCAGGAAGATATCAGCTGAAGAAACATCACTGTGTCCTGTTGAAGGGAAACTTCAACAGAGTCAGCTCTTGCTGGTAAGGACAACAGCAAGAAATATTCTCAAAAATTGTCTAACAGTGTGATTTACTTCTTGCAGTTTTATTTGGAAAACAACCTGGCAAGATGTAAGATTAAAACTGTTATTTTAATCAGTAACATCCCTGGAGAACCTATGCTTTATTTAAGGCTCTATTTTAACAGAAATACTCCTAGTAATAGAGGTGTGCTAAATGTTAATGTCTCAAAGTTTAAAATCCTCATTGTCTTAGGCCTTGTTCTGTGGCTGGGACTCTGAGTTCCTTCCTGGTCAAGGGTATGTCACCTGGGTCTTTTCCAGGCTTTGCCAACAGGGGGCACTGCTGGCAAGCTGGAAGGCTGAAAGGAACTAGGGCTGGGTGTTTCATCTGGATGTCTTCCCTGCTTCTTGTGCCTGTGAAGCTTGCCATGGAGAAGAAAAGTTTGGCAGTGGGGTAGTTACATCTCCCTCCTGCAGCAGCGGCTGAACACAGTAGGTAGTTGCCTCCCCCTCACAGAGGCGGGCTCCTGGCACGTTTCAGAGATGCCTGCACCTGTCAGTTGGTTTCAATTTTGTGGAAACTTTTCTACGTAGTTAATGACCCTATATTGGAACGTTTCAGTTTTTTTAAAAAAAAAGTGTGTGTGTGTGTGTGTGTGTGTGTGTGTGTGTGTGTGTGTGTGTAATGAGAGGACAGTTTGCAGAGGTCGCTTCTCACTTTGGCACCCCGTGTGTGTGTTCTAGGATAGAAGAGTCGGGCTGTCAGGTCGGCAGCAAGTCCCTTCACATGCAAAGCCCTCTCACCAACCCGACAAAAAGTTTTGTTTCTCTCTTCTAATAAACAGAGAGAAAAACGCTGTCTTTGTTTGGGTTTCTATTGCTGTGATAAAACACTATAAATAAATGCAACTTGGGGAGGAAAGGATTTATTTCATCTTACAACTCTCAGGTCACACTCCATCACTAAGGGAATGCAGGGCAGGAACTGAAGCAGAAGCTATGGCGGGGCACATTTTATTGGCTTGATCCTCATGCCCTGATTAGTCTGCTTTCTTTAACAACAGAGGACCCACCTGCACAGGGATGGCACTACCCACATGGGGCTGGGCCCTGCCACATCTATCACCAATCAAGAAAATGCCTCACAAGCTTTGCCTACTGGAAAATCTGGTGGGAGCAATTTCTCAACTGAAGTTCTCTCTTCCCAAATGATTCTAGCTTATGTCAAGTTGATAAAATAAACACAAAACCCAACCAGGCCAAATGCTTGGTTAAATAATTTATAGTAGAGTCACTCCCTGGAATATGATATAGTTTGGGGGAAATGAATTGGGTAGCTAAGATTACCCAGAGAAAAATCTACTGACATATTCTATTGTGTAAATGCTATCTTCTTCTGAAAATAAAATATAGATATCTATTCTTTACTTATGACCTTTTTCCTATAAGTGTTTAACATTTCACCATTTTTCTTCACTTTTCTACTGGAGCACCTGGGTCTCAGTAATAACTAATGGTGTTGTGTGCCTATTTGAATCTCAATGTCACTTTCACAGGTGTGCCAGGTATCTTCTATTCACCTGTCACACTCCGTCCCATCTTGTAGAATCTCATCAGAGGCTACGTGGCTCCAGGATACCCGTCTCATTTTACCAGGCAGAGCCTCAGTAGAAGGCTATAAATGCTGAATACAAGTAAACATTAACTAATCACCCTCCCTAGTGAGGCATCTCTATTAGTTGCCAATATCCTTGACTTGGGGTCTCAGCATTGTCATGATGCTTTGATCATATAAGGACCCCATACCCGTGTCTTAGGAACTATTTCTTTTCCACTGCAAGACAGTGGGTGGCAGTCAGTACTGTTTCAGCCAACAGGATTGTGGTAGTTTGAATGTAATTGAACCCCCATAAACTCATAGGGAGTGGCACTATTAGAGGTGTGACTTTGTTGGAATAGGTATGTTCTTGTTGGAGGAAGTGTGTCACTGTGGAGATGAGCTTTGAAGTCTCATATATGCTCAAGCCACACGCTGTACTCAGACCACTTCCTTTGCCTCCAGAATCAAGATGTAGCTCCTCCTCCATTCTCAGCTCCTTCTCCAGCCCTATGTCTGCTTGCATTCCACCATGTCCTGCCATGATGATAATAGACTAAACCGCTAAAACTCTGAGCCATCCAATCAAATGTTTTCCTTTATAAGAGTTGCCATGGCCATGGTGTCTCTTCACAGCAATAGAAACCCTAACTAACATGAGGACACTGTACTATCATTTATGTTTTCCATGTGTATTGGTATATCAACTTAAACTGACTAAGCTTGGCAAGTTATCCAACTGGGAAAAGCCTTCTGTTTCTGTCTAGTCACCGATGGAGAAAAATCTCACAAATCCTCAGTATTTTTTTGTGCACTATTATTATCATTAACAATTATTATTCATGCAAGCTTTTTATATCAAGTTAATATCTTAGAAAGTGACTTGAAGATGTGTTCTTATTTTCTTCCTCACTACAATACTCATTGATTTGACAAGTTTGATCTGGATGGAATTGATACTTTGCTCTGTCATTGGTTCCATATCTGGCACTGGGTAAACATTGCTATGTACTTTAGACAAAAATTTTAAAATATATTCTCCACTATTATTGGAATAATCATGGTACAATGATAGAGGATATAAAAATCAGCTTCCTCATGCCCTCATAGGATTCATTTATTAATTGTAACATTTCATAGAGGCACTCTATTTGATCCAGGAGAAGAAAGGAAAATGGATTTAGAAAGCTAAAATTTAGTATATTTAATATATTTCCATACCCATACGTAGCATATTTTCCAGGAATCCTGGGTTTCAATCACCACCATACTATTCATTGTGTGATCTCAGGAAATAGTTACAAATAGGTACTATTTGTAACTTCTGTTTATGCATCTGTACAATGCTTACGTGTGGAGCTCTTAACTTGGTTGTAAGAATGACACAAGGATAAGGGGTTTAGCATAAAGCACACTTGGAGAAACTAATGACACTATAATTAATATTATATTTTCCATGCACTTTAAATCTTAGCTATAGAGAGGGTCAGCACGCCCTTACACTAGAGGCATAGTCTGTCATAAAGAGTCATGTGAAGGAGCCTCCACTATGTGGAGCCTCCTGGATCCTGGATTAGGCGCAAACCACACCCAAGCACCTGTTTTTACGGAGAGATCCTTTATTAATCAGGGAAGAAAAGTCAAAGTGACTGATTTCTAACTCAGGCAGAAAACAGCAGCAAATGACCTGGCAGGTGTGATTTTTAAGAGAAAAAAAGTGTTAGAATGGAGTAGGATGAGTTGGTATGTCTTGATTGGGCATGTTAATGAGGTGAACCAAAGGGGGCTTTGGATTGCTGGACTTGGGTACTTTGATAGCTGGACCTTGGTAGTCAGCCTCAGAAATGGGTCTGGCATAAGAAAGTGTGCAAAGACAGGAACAGACCTCGATGGCTAGCTTTGGGGAATGTAATCTCTGCTTCAAAAGGGAGAAGAAGGGGGAAGAGCAAGGCCCACCAGTGCCATGTTTGCCAAGCCCCAGTCTGCTGGTCGGCTAGAACCCTTCGTCATGATTTTTTTTTTTAAGTTGAAAAACACTTTAAAAATACCTCGTGACCAACTACTTTATAAAAATTAAAGCCATTCCTTCAAATCTCATCCATGGATAGTGGCAGACTGAAACTTTGATTCAAACAGGACAAGATCAGTGGGGAACCTAGCTTCTGCTTATCTTGGTCTAAGTTATAGATAAGTTTACAAATTACAAGCTGTGTGGCCTTGGGCTAGTGATTTTTCTTTTAATAAGTCATGTTACTCTTTCAGTGAAGTTTTCATGCTTATAAATATGACAAATACAGAGTTCAGGAAGAATTATGGCACATGTCTCAATAAAGGACTTTAATTAAAGAAATGGCCTGAAAATGGAAGGCTTGGAGGACTCAGTTTCAATGAGCTTTTCAGTTCTCTACTGCACACCAACACACCAGCCACACAATTACACCATGGGAGTATAAACACTGTGCTCAGCTGCACAAACTCAACTTTGCAGAAATTTCACAGCTCTCACTCTAGCCATAAGTTTCTAGATAAAAATTCTAGCAAGTTCTTTTTTTATTTATTAAATTGTTTTCCATTTTATATATAACCACAGCTCTTCCTCTCATTCCTCCTCCTGCTCCCCCTCTCTCCCTCCCCCCCTGCCCCACCACCTACCCCGACCCACCCCCATCCACTTCTCCAAAAGGGTAATGCCTCCCATGGGGAGTCAACAAAGCCTAGTGCATTCAGTTGAGGCAGGACCAAGTCCCTCCCCTGCTACATCAAGGCTGGACAAGGCATCCCACTACAGCGAATGAGCTCTGAAAAGCCAGCTCGTGCCCCAGGGATAGATCCTGCTCCTACTGCTAGGGGCATTACATTTATATTATTTTGAAGCCCCAAATATCTGCCTGTATACTTAATAAATTAAACATAATGATTTGATCATTCTATGTTTGTTTCAGGCATTTGCCTACTCACATACACCTGAATTTTATATACAAGTTTATGATGGTAACACATATTATTTCATTGATTAAAAAATTATAGTATTATTTTTATGGCATTGACAAAAGATGAAAAGTCAACCCGTTTTTAAGTAGAGCCACAAATATAAAGAAACAACATGTTGATTTTGCTCATGACATAGTCACAGTAAATCTGTTCTAGTTAACTCCATGATAATCTTTTCTATATTTTGTTTCTTTCAGTTTATAAAGTGTTTCCATGGGTTTAGTCACCCAGGTGCAGAAATCTAAAGGAGTTGAACTTAAATCTAGTAGAAATCACTAAGATCCAAGACATGTACAGGTGTGAGCAAAGGAACAAGAATTGGTGACTATTTATTAAAGATATTTGAATTTCTCATAATGTAAATAATCTCTAGGGATGAAATATAAGAAATGCGGACTGACTTCTCTGTTAAAATGCTCCACTTTAATATCAGAAGTTTAGAAGCTTGAAGACTTTTGACCACAGCAGATTTAAAATAATGAATTAATTTATGGGATGAATAAAAATCATGCTTCCTACATGTCCAATTATGAGGCAGTCCAAGAAATAATCTAGTTTCTGAGATATTGAAGAGCTAAAAAAAAATGTAAAGTGCAGAATTTTTCACCACAGCACACATCTTGATGGATATATGCTGTCATCCAAATATTGATGCTTCAAAACAAAGCAGGGTTAGGAAATTATGATTTATCACCAGAAGATTTGTGTGCCTATGAAAATAGTTCCCTGGAAGTTGTTATTGAGGGAAAAGGCAGAATTTTTATGATGACTTTTTACTTGACAATAGGTTGTAGGGGACCTTGCATATTTGATCAATGTGACTCCATTTAACTAAATTAGAAACAGACAAACAAAACTAAGAATCTAATATAGAATTAATTGTCTTTAATATTTATGGCTTATTTGTTTCCGGCCTCAGGATGCATATTTTTGAAATTAATTTGAACAGAGTAACTTCAAAAATGTCATTGTTCTTGTAAGTGACAGTCTTGCTATGAGTCTAGGCAGTCCTCCAACTTAAGGGATCTTTCTGTCTCAGCTGTAGATCTCTCCTGGGTGCTGAGATTATAGATAAGCACCAACACATCTGGTCAAATGATCTCTTCTAGAGATAAGCAAGGTTCATTTTTTATGGGTTTCTACATGATACTTAAGATGGCAATGTATATTAAATTAGAGTCAAATCAGAACTAGGGAATATTCAGTCTGTACAAGTCCACTATTCCCATATAAAGCAATCAGATATTTCACTTTGAAATTTGTATGAAAATAATCATTTAGGATTACTAATATGCTTTCTTTGCATAAAAGGCCACACAGGACACGCTGATCCATTCATTTATACAACGATGATGACATTTTTGCTAATGAACACACTCATGATTGGTACACCGAAAACCACTGGGAAACTCACCTGTGGGCGGTTGACAGGGTTGGAGAGCAACCATATTCAAAAGCCTATCAACTAAGAATCAAAAGTGCAAATAACTGCTTAAATTGGGTTGGTTATTGAAGAACAATAAGAATCTATACATTAGTACAGATTTAGAAAGACTTACCTATAGCGATTCCAATCAGGTAAATTAACACTTTTCACAGAGGTAGTCAGTTAAGAATAAACCTTTTAATGATATTAATAATATATTTACTTATAATGCCACTAAAAGTCTTAAATATTTCAAAGTGATATAACATTTATTTTATTAAAAATTTTATGTCTTCCCAAACAGTGCCATCCCTGGAGACCAAATGCTCAAAGACATGAGCCTATAGGGACATTTTTTTATTCGAACAGCCACGTGTACTGCACATTTTAATTACTTCAAAATTTAGTATGCAGATTATTCCTAAACAGAGTTATATAAATGAAATGGATTAGGGCACTCTTCTGCTGCAAGACACCTATTGCCTTATGGTATGTTTTGGAATAAAATTTAAAGTTTCTGTTGTGTTTTCTATGTTTTTACGTGATCTTTCAGTTGTTTCATTCTCTGTTTATAGCTATTCTTTTCCCTATTATCTAGTCTCCTTTCTGACACCAAACATGTCAAACAAAGTCATCAGGACCACTTCCTATTCCTGCAACTACATGGACCTTCCCTGTAAATAGTCACAGTCTTGCTCCCTCATTTCCTTTAATTCTCTGACCAAATGCCATAGTTCAGGGAAAAAAGTCTCAGATTTTACTGCTTATGAGCGATCTCATGTCCCCACCATATGTTAACCTGGATCCGATTGTGGCAATCCTCTTATCCCCTGGTCTCATAACTTACTAGTGTTTTTTCGACAATTACTTATTTGTTATTGCCCACTTCCTCTGGTAGGATACAAGAACTGTGGTAACTGAAAAGTTTATTTTGTTCTGTAGCTACATCTCCATCATCTGGAATGGAGTAGAATGCATTTTACACTAAGTGGAAGTCACTATGATTAATTATCCAGAAAGCACCAGCTAATTTCTCTGTAAGCAACAACACTGGAAAGTCTCCATGCCCTCTTTGAGACCCTCATCCATTCCTTTCTTCTGGTGATTTACTGCAGTGACATATGTGTTTTATAATACTAAAATAATTGTAGCTACTGCTCTGAACCTAATTTTTCCCAGAGTGCAAAGATTCATGGCAAAATGGGCAGTGATGCCCACAACATGTAAAACATGGTGCCTGAGGGCTATAGAGTGAAAAAGAAGGTATTTTCTTTTAAAATTCAGAGCCATGAAAAAGAAATAGTTAGCACATGATACCAAATTATATTACAGCCAATAAACATAATGAAAATGACGTAGTACTCATCAAGCGTGCTTTTATCTCATTATTGCCATCACACAGGTATTTTGTACTATTGTCAGACAGAAATTGTTTTACACTAAAAATAAAGCCTTCCATAAAATACAAGTTACTTTATTGTTAGTTTATTTTTTTTAACTGTACATCCTATTTTACCTTTTTTTCCTTAGTACACAAATATGAATACCCTAATAGACTTATGATAGTTCTAATACATTCAGTAGTACTTGACATATAAGCAAAGGCAACTAATGAGCAGGGAGACAATACAGATTTGTGTTTAAACTCTTCTCCACGGCTTCCTGCAGCTCAGGCACTGGAACAGAGCTGCCTATGTGCCTGAATGAGAAAGCCGATAACCGCCCGTGAGACTGCGTGTGTTTGCTGGAAGATGGCACCCGTGACTGCTCGCTGGTATCTGCTCTTGCATCTACTGCTGCTGGAAGCAGAGGGTTATGATAGACGTCAAGTGCAGAGGCCACTGGTGATCACAGCCCAGAGCAATGGGGCTGCATCCTGTGTGTCTCCAGGTACATCTCTGGCTTCCAACATCTGCAGAACTAGGACCCTAGCTTTCAGAGTTTAGATCTGTAAGCTTCTTCTGCCAATCTAGTTCCAATGTCTGGGGCACTCAAAGGTCAAAGAGAGATAGTACTGGAAGGGCCTCTCTTCACATGCTCATTGATTTCTATCCAGGTAGGACAGAGGAACCCAGGACAGGTGATTGGTGACGCAAACATTCAGCTTTGACTCTTGTTTCAGAAAGCTCTTGAGGTGTCTTGCATTCATCTTCACATTAGTCTGAATTGTTATAATCAACAGGAACATGCTGAAAATGTATTTCAGTTTGTTCTCATCTCCTTAAAGCAAACATCTTCCTCTTTTGTTGTTAGAAGCTTCTATCAGAGGACCAAAGCTTTCTTGGGAACATTTATATGATTTGGTGAAACAAAGCTTGGTGTGGGTCTGTTTCATTCCTGGCTTATCAGGTTACAGAATATATTTAGTATTGGGGGCTCTTGCATATTTTTACATAGCTACTCAATACTATTTTCTCGCAGGCCATATAATGCATGTGTGTTGACATTTACACTCAATGAAAGGCACATTCAAGTTGAGGATAAGTGTGTTATTAACCATCAGGTACAGTCCTATAGCATACAGAAAAATGCCTCAAATGGCCTTCTATGCCTAGGAAGGGGCTGTCTCTCATTAAAAATGTTTTATGGAATATTCTTTGCTGGGTGGAGAGAGCTCTCTGAGACAACAGTCCTCACAAATGTTAATCAAAACAGTATTTGTGTGTTCTGTGCAGGATTTATGATGCATAAAGATATTTATCTGTCATAAAGACAGAAGTCACCATTGAGGAGATGGTAAGAAAACACCAGCTAGGGTGAAAACTTTGAGAGGGGACTTTAAAGTATAAATTATTCCAAATACAATCTCTCCTCTTCTCCAGTGTGGTCACTAACCCGTCTCCTTTCTACATTGTTTCTGAACAAGACAGTGGTTGCTCGTGAAAGCACCGTGAGTAGTAAGAGGGAAAAAGAAATTCCCAGCTGCGCAGCTCACACAGCAGGCTACTCCTTTTGTCAAGCTCACTTCAGCTGAGGTGGCAGCACCTGGTCAATGGAAGAAGATGTTAGTCGGCCATAGAACTGCCAAAGAAATCAAATACTCACAATGAACTGTTACACCAAATATAATTTTATAATATTTAAATTTTCATTTGTTTTATTTTTTTTGTGGTTTATTTTTTGGATGGAAGCTGAGGCTGCCCACACACCAGGCAAGGGCTCTATCCACAAAGATATTCTTTAAGTCTGGTTTTCATTTTTTTTAACATATAAGGTTCATATTTATAATAAGTATTTCTCCAAACCTCCGAGTAACCTCACATGTTTTTGTATTGAAAGATGAAGGGATTACTCCATGTGATATATTCGGCAGCACTCTCATAAAATTACCACTTATGTCATCTCTATTCTGTTGATGTACAAGGAGAACTGGACAAGTCCAGAACTGTAGACTACTTCAGCGTCATCATTAAGCAAGCTGGTCACAAATTATGGAGGATGATCATTACATATGAGAAAATCCAATATGGTGAAAAGGACACGGACATACTTGACATTTATGTCAGGGAGACTGGCACAATCCCGTTCCGTGGTAAGAGTTGTCGAACAGTGATTTCAAATTTCAAAAGCACCCTGTATCTTTAATGAAAGAAAGAGACACCAAAATGTCACGAACTCAAAATTTCCCTCCTTTAAAAAGTTTTAAAGAATGCTATTCAGAATTTAAGAACTAAAATAGCATAAAAGATAATCATACGAAATTCGTTAACATGACATTCAGAATAAAATCTCAGGAGGAAATGCCTTTCCCTCAGAAAATAGTTCAATTATATTTAATCACTTAAACTTCTTTTATGTGTTAATTTCCAGAGATAATCCTACTTCATACTCTCATCTTGAAGGAATGGCAACAACAAGCCACCTAGAGCCTCACAAAATCTTATATGGTAAATTTTTTTTTTCTATCATGAACTTTACAATGGAGTGTAATTCTCTCTGGCATGGCATTCTACACCTAAGTCTGAACACTTAAGTAATGGTTAAAACAAACAAACAAACAAAAAGACAAATTGCAGCTTACTGTTCCTCATCACAACTGCTTCCTGTCATGAACCAAGAAGTAAATACACAATATAAATATGTCATGTACTAATATGTAAATTATGTTTCTCTCCAGGGAGACTGCAGATTGAACTAACTCATTTAAAATAAGAGAATTGTCGACTATATACCACCTGAGAGAATGTAAACACTCTGAGCTCTTGATAAAGACACAGGGCATTGTCAAATCCACAAGTCTCTCTGCTCAACTCACTACCTCTCACCCTTCACTAAGTTCCCATGCTCTAACCTAACTGCCCTCAGTGCAGAACATACACGTTATTTGTCCATGTATGGTATAATCCTGATTCATATCATCCTTTCAGGCCATACAATTGTCAAAAACCAAAGGCTGTCAGATTTTAATTAGTAGGCAAACACAGCTTCTCTGAGCCAAGTAGAAGACACAAGGTTCACGGATCAGAGAGAAGAGGTCATGACCTTTAGTGAATCTGTAGCCAGCATACCAGTGCCATGCTGGTGTTAAATCTCCAGTGGGCAACTTGGTAGATATGTTATGATTGTGTTATAAAAATGGAGAGAAAATGTAAGTTTACAGATCACAGACCAAATACAATGGCCAATAAGGAAAACTGTCTTTGGGTGATGGGAAGACACCATTCCTCTCTTCCAAGATGCCTCACTATATAAGCATCCTTTAAAAGAGAGTACTAGAGCAACCCGCACTTGAAGCCCCTAACCGCAGTTACGATGACCTCTGAGACAGGGAAACAAGGGATTAGGATCTGAGCAGAGTCCCTGACAGGCAAGAGGAAGGAAAGAGAATATGACTAGGTAATAATGATGGTAAATCCCAAATGGCTGGCTTCTTCCTCACCTTGCTGAATGCAGACCAAGGCTGGCATATTAAAACAAAGGTCCGGTGGGCTTTTTATTCTGCCGGTAGCCCCCTGCCTAAGGACTGTTTCAACAAGTTCATAGACAGACCAGGACTTGTTTACCCCAATGTTGTGAACCTGTCAACCTCCCTGACTTTTAAAAACTGTCCCAACTCTAAACTAGGGTAGGAAGAGCTCCTCAAAGATCATTAAAACTCCAGTCTTCCAGGAGGGACCAGGATTCTGCTTCCTTGTCCCACCTTTCTTTATCAGCTGACTAAGGGAGAAAGAAAAATGAAAAGTATGGGCTGCAAACAGTGCTTCTGTTGCCAAGATGTTCAAAAACCTAAGATTCATGGAGAACTGTGGTCCAGCACAATTCTACTCTAAAATCACACATTTCGACTCATGCAATGAGCACAGGACCCGGTCCCACTGCCTGGATGCCTCCCAAACAGATCAAGCCAATCAACTGTCTCACCCATTCAGAGGGCCTGATCCAGTTGGTGACCCCTCAGCCATTGGTTCATAGTTCATGTGTTTCCATTCATTTGGCTATTTGTCCCTGTGCTTTATCCAACCTTGGTCTCAACAATTCTCACTCATATAAACCCTCCTCATTCTAGCTAATTGGACTCCCAGAGATCCACCCGGGGCCTAGCCATGGATCTCTGCATCCAAATCCCTCAGTCGTTGGATGGGGTTTCTAGCATGACAATTAGGGTGTTTGGCCATCCCATCATTGCATGAGTCAGCTGTTTGAAACCTGGGGCCTATGCAGGATCGCTTGGCGGCCTGGGAGGAGGGGACTGGAACTACCTGGACTGAGTCTACCAGGTTGATCTCAGTCTGCGGGGAAGGCTTTGCCCTGGAGGAGGTGGGAATGGGGGGTAGGCTGGGCAGAAGGTGAGGGGGGCGAGAGGGGGGAGAACAAGGGAATCTGTGGCTGATATGTAGAACTGAATTGTATTGCAAAATAAAAAAAAAAAGAAATCTAAAAAAAAAATCACACATTTCAGTTATGGTAAGAAATGTAATAACAGGTCAATTAATAGAGAACTGAAAAAACTCCAGTGTGTGATATTCACCTTTTTACTCACAAGCTGTGGAGGCTTCATGGTGACAAGCAGAGAAAATATTTCTGCGTTCCCTCCTACAAGGAAGAGCCCTTCCCAGGGCTACAGAACACCATCGTCAGTGTGGACCTCTCTTCTCTTTCACTCAGTTTGCAGACAGATCCACAAACTGGCTTCTGCTCTCACTTTCCTTGGTATGTGACCGTGTTGTCTACTCAATTCCCATAAGGCAAAGCGTGACATAAAACAAGTACTTCATTGAGTAGAATTAAGTAGAAGGCAGAATTTCAAACCCTCTTCTGGTAGCCATAGTATAATTTGTAGTTTTTTATGATTGCAAATTGTGTGTGCATGCGTGTGTGTGTGTGTGTGTGTGTGTGTGTGTGTGTGTGTGTGTGTCTTTGTGTACAGAATAAGAGAGAATGTGAGAGTGAGACACAGGATACTGTAATATATTTCCCATCAATGTTGCTCTTTCTTTGTCCCTCAAGAGAAATCCCAAATCCTCTTTAATTTATTGATTATTCAGTGTTTTGCAAAGAAACTTAAAGGCCTATCTTAGCCAGTCACTGAATAAGAAATTATGCTGGCTACTTGGCTGAATTTATGAACTCTTGCAGAGTGGTATGTTCCCTATAGCTGGAGAAGTGATGGCTTTTCCCTGGAGACAGAAACGTAGAGTCAAACCCTAAAGGTGCTATATTGTATAGTGTGTTCTAGATACGTTAATTTTTTTTGACTTAGTTATGCTAGGGATTACGTAAGGTTTGACAAAGAATTTCTACATATCTGTTTGTACTAAAGTGAATTAATACCAATTCAGTAAAATTTATCTCATTAAAAAATTAGTAAACTTATCGCCACAGTGTGCAAGCAACCTGCTCAATGTAACACAGTTGGCAATGTGCTGTTTTCACTCTCAGTGTTTCCAGATGCAGTCATGCCTCATGAGAGGGGTGTCATTCAACAGTGTGGGTGAGGAATGCGTCCCTTCTTATGACCACATCCTTTGGTCTATGATCTCTCCAGCCAAATTGGAAGGCATGCTAGCCATTCTAGACTAATCGAATGTTATTTCTACTTAAGGATATTTTATTTTTGTAGTAAAATATATGTAACAAAGCTATCATTTCAACCATTCTTAAGCTGTTCCCCGGCATCCCTCACAATATTGCACAACCTTTATTCATCTATTTATTTCTTCCAAGTTTTTATTTTTTTTATTTTTTTGGTTTTTCGAGACAGGGTTTCTCTGTGTAGCTTTGCACCTTTCCTGGAACTCACTTGGTAGTCCAGGCTGGCCTCGAACTCACAGAGATCCGCCTGGCTCTGCCTCCCGAGTGCTGGGATTAAAGGCGTGCGCCACCACCGCCCGGCTCAAGTTTTTATTTTTTTTTATTTTTTTATTTATTTTTTTTTATTTTTTATTTTTTTTTTATAATTTATTTTGCAATACAATTCAGTTCTACATATCAGCCACGGATTCCCTTGTTCTCCCCCCTCCCGTCCCCCTCACCTTCCCCCCAACCCCCCCCCCATTCCCATCTCCTCCAGGGCAAAGCCTTCCCCACAGACTGAGGTCAACCTGGTAGACTCAGTCCAGGTAGGTCTAGTCCCCTCCTCCCAGGCCGAGCCAAACAATCCTGCATAGGCCCCAGGTTTCAAACAGCCAACTCATGCAATGAGCACAAGATCTGGTCCCACTGCCTGGATGCCTCCCAAACAGATCAAGCCAATCAACTGTCTCACCCATTCGGAGGGCCTGATCCAGTGGGGAGCCCTCAGCCATTGGTTCATAGTTCATGTGTTTCCATTCATTTGGCTATTTGTCCCTGTGCTTTATCCAACCTTGGTCTCAACAATTCTCGCTCATATAAACCCTCCTCATTCTCGCTAATTGGACTCCCAGAGATCCACCTGGGGCCTAGTCATGGATCACTGCATCCAGATCCCTCAGTAGTTGGATGAGGTTTCTAGCACAACAATTAGTGTGTTTGGCCATCCCATCACCAGAGTAGGTCAGTTCGGGCTGTCTCTCGACCATTGCCAGCAGTCTGTTGTGTGGGTATCTTTGTGGATTTCTGTGGGCCTCTCTAGCACTTTGCTTCTTCCTATTCTCATGTGGTCTTCATTTACCATGGTCTCCTATTCCTTGTTCTCCCTCTCTGTTGTTGATCCAGCTGGGATCTCCCGCTCCCCCAAGCTCTCTTTCCCTCAACCCTCGCCTTTCATTACCCCCACTCATGTCCAGGCTGTTCATGTAGATCTCATTCCATTTCTCTGTCATTGGGCGATCCCTGTGTCTTTCTTGGGGTCCTGTTTTCCAGGTAGCCTCCCTGGTGATGTGAGTAGAAGACAAGTCATCCTTGTTTCATGTCTAGTATCCTGCTATGAGTGAGTACATACCATGTTTGTCTTTCTGAGTCTGGGTTACCTCACTCAGGATGATTTTTTTCTAGATCCATCCATTTGTCTGCAAACCTCCTGATGCCATTGTTTTTCTCTGCTGAGTAGTATTCCATTGTGTATATGTACCACATTTTGTTTATCCATTCTTCAGTTGAAGGGCATCTGGGTTGTTTCCATGTTCTGGCTATTACAAACAATGCTGATATGAACATAGCTGAACAAGTGCTCTTATGGTGTGGTTGAGCATTTCTTGGGTATATGCCCAAGAGTGGTATAGCTGGATCTTGGGGGATATTGATTCCCAATTTTCTAAGAAAGCGCCATATTGATTTCCAAAGTGGTTGTACAAGCTTGCATTCCCACCAGCAGTGGAGGAAAGTTCCCCTAGCTCCACATCCTCTCCAGCATAAGGTGTCTTCAGTGTTTTTGATCTTAGCCATTCTGACAGGCGTAAGGTGGTATCTCAGAGTTGTTTTGATTTGCATTTCCCTGATGATTAGGGATGTTGAGCAGTTCCTTAAATGTCTTTCGGCCATTTGAGTTTCCTCTGTTGAGAATTCTCTGTTTAGTTCTATAGCCCATTTCTTAATTGGACTGTTGGGCATTTTGATGTCTAATTTCTTGAATTCCTTATATATTCTGGATATCAGTCCTCTGTCAGATGTGGGGTTGATGAAGATCTTTTCCCATTCTGTAGGCTGTCGCTTTGCCTTGTTGACCATATCCTTTGCTCTACAAAAGCTTCTCAGTTTCAAGAGGTCCCATTGATTGATTGTTTCTCTCAGAGTCTGTGCTACTGGTGTTCTATTTAGGAAGTAGTCTCCTATGCCAATGCGTTCAAGACTATTTCCTACTTTCTCTTCTAGCAGGTTCAGAGTAGCTGGATTTATGTTGAAGTCCTTGATCCACTTGGACTTAAGTTTTGTGCACGGTGATAGATATGGATCTATTTGCAGCCTTCTACATGTTGATATCCAGTTTTGCCAGCACCATTTGTTGAAGATGCTTTCTTTTTTCCATTGTGCACTTTTGGCTTCTTTGTCAAAAATTATATGTTCATAGGTGTGCGGATTAATGTCAGGGTCTTCAATTCGATTCCATTGGTCCACATGTCGGTTTTTATGCCAGTACCAAGCTGTTTTTATTACTGTAGCTCTGTAGTAGAGCTTGAAGTCAGGGATCGTGATGCCTCCAGAAGTTGTGTTATTGTACAGGATTCCTTTGGCTATCCTGGGTTTTTTGTTTTTCCATATGAAGTTGAGTATTATTTTTTCCAGGTCTGTGAAGAATTGTGTTGGTATTTTGATGGGGATTGCATTGAATCTGTAGATTGCTTTTGGTAAGATTGCCATTTTTACTATGTTAGTCCTGCCTATCCATGAGCATGGGAGATCTTTCCATTTTCTGACATCTTCTTCAATTTCTTTTTTCAGGGACTTAAAGTTCTTGTCATATAGGTCCTTCACTTGCTTGGTTAGTGTTACCCCAAGGTATTTTATGTCATTTGTGGCTATAGTAAAGGGTGATGTATCTCTGATTTCCTTCTCCGCTTCTTTGTCCATTGTATATAGGAGGGCTACTGATTTTTTTGAGTTGATCTTGTATCCTGCTATGTTGCTGAAGGTGTTTATAAGCTGTATCAGTTCCTTGGTGGAATCTTTAGGGTCGCTCAAGTATACTATCATGTCATCTGCAAATAGGGAAAGCTTGACTTCTTCCTTTCCAATTTGTATCCCCTTAATCTCCTTATGTTGTCTTATTGCTCTGGCTAGAACTTCAAGTACTATATTGAATAAGTATGGGGAGAGTGGACAGCCTTGCCTCGTTCCTGATTTTAGTGGAATTGCTTTGAGTTTCTCTCCATTTAATTTGATGTTGGTTGTTGGCTTGCTGTAAATTGCCTTTATTATGTTTAGGTATGTTCCCTGTATTCCTGACCGCTCCAATACCTTTATCATGAAGGGGTGTTGGATTTTGTCAAATGCCTTTTCTGCATCCAGTGAGATGATCATATGGTTTTTTTCTTTGAGTTTGTTTATATGGTGTATTACATTGACGGACTTTCGTATGTTGAACCACCCTTGCATCCCTGGAATGAATCCTACTTGATCATGGTGGATAATTGTTTTGATGTGTTCTTGGAGTCTGCTTGCCAGTATTTTATTGAGTATTTTTGCATCAATGTTCATGAGGGAGATCGGTCTGTAGTTCTCTTTCTTTGTTGTATCCTTGTTTGGTTTAGGAATTAGGGTAATTGTAGCCTCGTAGAAGGAGTTTGGTAATGTTCCTTCTGTTTCTATTGTGTGGAACAATTTAGAGAGTATTGGTATTAACTCTTCTTTGAAGATCTGGTAGAATTCTGCGCTGAAACCATCTGGTCCTGGGCTTTTTTTGGTTGGGAGACTTTTAATGACTGTTTCTATTTCGTTAGGGGTTATTGGACTATTTAAATAGCTTATCTGGTCTTGATTTAACTTAGGTATGTGGTACCTATCCAGAAAGTTATCCATTTCTTTTAGGTTTTCCAGTTTTGTGGAATAGAGGTTTTTGAAGTATGACCTGATGATTCTCTGGATTTCCTCAATGTCTGTTGTTATGTCCCCCTTTTCATTTCTGATTTTGTTGATTTGGATGCTCTCTCTCTGTCTTTTGGTTAGTTTGGATAAGGGCTTGTCTATCTTGTTGATTTTCTCAAAGAACCAACTCTTTGTTTCATTAATTTTTTGTATTGTTCTCTTTGTTTCTATTTTATTGATTTCAGCTCTCACTTTGATAATTTCCTGGCGTCTATTTTTCCTGGGAGACTGTGCTTCTTCTTGTTCTAGAGCTTTCAGGTATGCTGTTAAGTCTCTAGTGTGAGATTTCTCCAACTTATTTATGTGGGCATTTAGTGCTATGAATTTCCCTCTTAGTACTGCTTTCATAGTGTCCCATAAATTTGGATATGTGGTGTCTTCATTTTCATTGATCTCTAGGAAGTCTTTAATTTCTTTCTTTATTTCTTCCTTAACCCATTGGTGATTCAGTTGGGTATTATTCAGTTTCCATGAGATTGCAGGTTTTCTGTAGTTTTTGTTGTTGTTGAAATCCAACTTTAGAACATGGTGGTCTGATAGAACACAGGAGGTTATTCCAATTCTTTTGTATCTGTTTAGATTTGTTTTGTGGCCAAGTATGTGTTCAATTTTAGAGAAGGTTCCATGGGGTGCTGAGAAGAAGGTATATTCTTTTTTGTTAGGATGGAATGTTCTGTAGATATCGATTAAGTCCATTTGAGTCATGACATCAGTTAAGTCCTTTATTTCTCTGTTAAGTTTCAATTTGGGAGATCTGTCCAGTGGTGAAAGTGGGGTGTTGAGGTCTCCCACTATTAATGTGTGGGGTTTTATATGTGATTTAAGCTTTAGTAATGTTTCTTTTACATATGTGGGTGCCCTTGTGTTTGGGGCATAAATATTCAGAATTGAGACTTCATCTTGGTGGATCTTTCCTGTGATGAGTATGTAATGCCCTTCTTGATCTCTTTTGATTGATTTTAGTTTGAAGTCTATTTTGCTGGATATCAGGATGGCTACACCCGCTTGTTTCTTAAGACCGTTTGATTGGAATGTCTTTTCCCAGCCTTTTATTTTTAGGTAGTGTCTATCTTTGAATTTGAGATGTGTTTCTTGTATGCAGCAGAAAGATGGGTCCTGCTTTCGTATCCATTCTGTAAGCCTATGTCTTTTTATAGGTGAATTAAGTCCATTGATATTGAGGGAAATTAATGACCAGTGATTGTTCATTCCTGTTACTTTTTGGTGGTGATGTGTGGGTACTTCTATACGTTGGGGTTTACTGCTGTGGCTTTATCTGTTGCCTGTGTTTTCGAGGGTGTATTTGACTTCCTTAGGTTGGAATTTTCCTTCTAGTGCTTTCTGTAGGGCTGGGTTTGTGGATAAGTATTGTTTAAATCTGGCTTTGTCATGGAATGTCTTGTTCACTCCATCTATGGTGATTGAAAGTTTTGCTGGGTATATTAGTCTAGGCTGACATCCATGGTCTCTTAGTGTCTGCATTACATCTGTCCAGGTTCTTCTGGCTTTCAAAGTCTCCATTGAGAAATCGGGTGTTATTCTGATGGGTTTGCCTTTATATGTCACTTGGCCTTTTTCCTTTGCTGCTCTTAATATTCTTTCTTTATTCTGTACGTTTAGTTGTTTAACTATTATGTGGCGAGGGGACTTTTTTTGGGGGTCTAGTCTGTTTGGTGTTCTATAAGCTTCTTGTATCCTCATAGGCATTTCCTTCTTTAAGTTGGGAAAGTTTTCTTCTATGATCTTGTTGAATATATTTTCTGTGCCCTTGAGTTGGTATTCTTCTCCTTCTTCGACCCCTATTATTCTTAGATTTGGTCTTTTCATGGTGTCCCAAATTTCTTGGACATTTTGGTTCATGACTTTGTTGGCTTTAGTGTTTTCTTTGACTGATGAATGTATTTCTTCTACTGTATCTTCAACGCTAGAGATCCTCTCTTCCATCTCTTGCATTCTGTTGATTATACTTGCATCTGAAGTTCCCAGTCGTTTTCTCAGATTTTCTATTTCCAGCATTCCCTCTGTTTGTGTCTTCTTCATTTTTTCTATTTCCCTTTTCAGGTCTTGGACTGTTTCCTTCATTTGTTTCATTGATTTTTCTTGATTTTCTCTCAGTATTTTATTGTTTTCTTCCAGGACTTTATTGATTTCTTCTAATTTGTTTGCCCTTTCCTCTAGTTGTTTACAGCGTTCTTCACATTTTTTTGTCTTTTCCTCTACACAAGCCTCTAGCTTCTTCATGATGTCATTCATAAGGCTGTTTTCTTCTGCTTCTTCCAATTTCTGATGTTCAGGTCTAGGTGTTGGAGGAGGGCTAGGGCCTGGTGATGCTGTATTGCTATTCATTTTGTTGTATATGTTTCTGCCTTGACGTCTGCCCATCTCCTTGTGGTTCGTTCTTGGCCTTATCCGCACACAGTGTTCCAAAAGGGAAGTCCGGAGCAAGATCTTTTTATTTATTTATTTATTTATTTATTTATTTATTTATTTTTGGTTTTTCAAGACAGGGTTTCTCTGTGTAGCTTTGCGCCTTTCCTGGATCTCACTCTGTAGCCCAGGCCGGCCTCGAACTCCCAGAGATCTGCCTGGCTCTGCCTCCCGAGTGCTGGGATTAAAGGCGTGCGCCACCACCGCCCGGCTCAAGTTTTTATTTTTATACATGCTTTACAACATGTGTAGCCAATGGGTATAGTGGCACGTGCAGTTTTAAATAGTTTTTTAAATAAAGGCACAACTAAGGTTGTATTTATAAGCCTTTTATGAGTACGGGACCACTGGTTTAGGAAGACTGTTATGAACATGGACCAAATCCCCCAGCGGAAGTGTGCTCCACACTTGTACCCCCTCTCCTCATGCCTTTTCCTCAAGCTTGCTATGCTCAGTGGAAGAAGCCAAACAGGCCTGACAGTCAATTGACCAGTACTAAGAAGAATTAACTTTCTATGGCAGAGAGATTAGAAACTGTCACTCTATATGTGAAAAACCGGAGCAAAGAAGACAAGCATGGCAATCTCAGGCCCCGCTCGATCGCACCCATCCCTGTATCCCACATACACTGACTGCTGCAGCTTGCTTCAGAAGTTCACAAGAGAATTGCAAGCAGTGCATTATGGGAAGGGAATTTTGGCACTGGTTACAGACCATCTTATAGGAAAGGCTCTCGGATCATTTTGCACAAGGTTCTCTTGTAGTCCACTCTACCCTCCAACACTCCTATCTTTAAATAAGTAATATTCGCAGCAAGGAGACTGTAGCATGAATCTTAAATGGTCCTATTAATAAAAACAAACCCAGTGCCAGGTATTGGAGTGAATGCTGGAAGATCAGAGAAGCAGAACAAGCCACGGCTTCCTCACCTTGCCAGTTCCTCAGCTGATCCTGTTTCCTCAGACTGGAAGCTTCTGAGTCCTCATCCAAATGAATCTCAGCTGAACTGTGCTGCTCAAAGCCTAAAAGCTTAACCAGCTCTAGTTCCTGGTCCTCACGCTTTAAATACCTTTCTGCTTCCTGCCATCACTTCCTGGGATTACAGGCTCTTGTTACCACGCCTAGCTGTTTCCAGTGTGGCTTTGAACTCACAGAGATCCAGATGTCTGCTATCATTTTCTAGCCTCTGTATCTAGTGGCTGTCCTGTTCTCTGACCCCAGATAAGTTTATTTAGGTGCACAATAAGGAGACAAGTAGTTTACTGATGCTGATACAGCTGTCATGGCCAGGGAAGAAATGCAGTCACAGACTCACAGCCTTCTTCCCCCTAAGCTTCTCTTCTTCTTCTGTATCTAAAAGGAGGTACTGGAAGAAGTTGTGGGAGGTGAGGTGGGAGTCAGAGCCTGGAATGTTCTGTGGCAGACAGGCAGGTAATAAAGACTTCTCAAACAACACTCAAAAATTACAGTTTTTGGAAGATACATAAAAATGATCAGTTCTGAATTTCTGATCAAAGGGGGCATCTAAAATATATTAATTTAAGACATTTTCTGGACAACTTTTTTAGGAACTAGATGTGAATTGTTTTTAGGCAAACTTTACACAGATGGTACAAAACACCATTTTAATGCTGAAAAACTATATTGGTTTGAATGTTTGTGATTGAAATTATAAAACTGATGTATTATAAATAAACTTTCTTGTAACAGGAACTTGACATTATGAAGTGATGCTAAAGTAAAAAAAAAATGAATGTATTTGCGGCTGAAGAGATGGCTCTTTGGGTAAGAACTTTGCTCCGTAAACATAAAGACCTGAGCTTGGGCCTCAACACCAATGTAAAAAGCTGGACATGGCCACACATGCACCTGTAACCCTAGTGCTGTGGAGAGAGACAGGAGAATCGCTAGGGTTTACTAGTTCACTGACTCTGTCAAAGGAATGAGGTAGAGAATTATAGACCAAGACATCCAATGTTCCAATCTAACATCCACATGCATGCACAGGTACACTCATCTGTACACAGGTATGTATATCACACACACACACACACATGTATTTATAAAGGAATTAATTACAATTATCTTAGTATAAGTGAACATATTTACTTATGTCCCATTCCATTATACTAAATAACCATGATATTAATTCATACATTGTTGACTTTAATAGCTGTCTTTCTGTGTCTTGTGAACAATTAGACCAGTGGTAGATGCGCAATCCAGAGCTGGAGTGAGAGTAGGATTTTGTCCTAAGAGAAACAGGTTGACTCCTTCATCTATTACCCTGAAGCAGAAATTACTGGGACTTGTTTAGATGAGGACCTTCTTCCCACACTGATGTTAAGGAAGAAGTTGGGTTTAGAGTAATGGAGGATTCCATAGAGTGGGCAGGATCCATGAGAGCAGACTTTGGGGCTTCATATCTAGGAATATTTTGCCCAGTTTCCTCTAGGAAAAGCATCAGATCCTTCCAAAGAGTTATGTTGTCTTCTCTCCCCTTATAGTTTCTATAACCCAGATCTTGGTAATCAGTATCATTGCTGATATTTTCTTTCCTTAGTGGAAGGAGGCAGAGGGCCCATTTCTTGCTTTGTGATGAAGCTGAGTGAGGGGGATTTGAGACCAATCCTGTGGCACACGTCTTCTCCCCATGTCTATCTAGTCACCATGCTCCACTACCTCACTTTCCAAGTGTCATCTTAGTAACATCTTTGGGGTCATTAATGTAGACATGAGCTCCCTAGGGAATCCTCAGTAGGAATTCTCATTTATTCCATTAGTTCTGGTGAGCAACTGCACTACACAAAGAGAAACAGATGGGAAGAGCTTGGATTGGATAGCTCAGCTAGTAAAAATTCAGGACTAATAAAGTCAAGGTCAGGGCATTGTTCTCTATGGTAATCAGGGAGCAATTACAATGGAAAAGAAAATTTTCAGAGGCAGCAATTAAAGCTGCACCTTGGCCGATATGTCCTCCGTCATCATGAGGCCCAGGTGAAAAGGAGAGTGATGATAAACCTGCTCATCAACTAACTCATTAGTCTAAATGATTAGTTAGTACCTGTGGGTGCCCCTGACATTCCTGGGAAGAGAGGAAACTGTTAAAGGCAGGGGAAATACAAGGAGAAATAGGGTTAGAGGTTCTCCCATTTGTGTTAGTAAGAGTGCAAAATTACAAGACATTTGAGATAGTAGTCACTGAAGGAGAACCTTGGAATTCCTCCAGGCTATTATTGTTGCCATATCCCCAGCATTCCTCAGAATAAAGCAGGAAAACACTCATATAAGACAGTGGTGTGTTGGCAGCAACATCTCACTCATGAGCAGGGGTGCTCACAGGGTCAGCCCCAGTTCAAGAGCAATTTGGAGAAGGTGAAATCTCAGCTGCGTTCAAAAGAAAGATGCTAATGATGTGAACAAAGGTAACACCTTGTGTGCAGAGACATGTAGATTATGTATAGGTTTATTCTATTTTATTTTGAGACAGGGTTTTGCTATGCAGCCCTAGCTTGTCTGACACCTTCTATCTAGACCAGGATGGCTTTGAATCATAGAGATCCACCTGACTCTGCCTCCTGAGTATTGGGACTAAAACCATGTGCCACCGTTTTCTTCCAGAATACAGTTTTTTTTTTTAAATGAAGAAGAAATGTGAAGGGATGTAGTAGTTTGAATCAATGTTAGATCCTTAGTTTGCAGAATCAGAAGGGTTGAGTCAACTGTCTGACCCCATATGACAGAATCATCTATTCTGGGAAGATGAGTCAGAAGGGTGGGACTATTTCCTCACTCAAGATTTCCTAGTTAGGCATCTAGTTTGTCTATATTTAGTAGTACTTCCTTTGATATGATTTTAATGTGAAGACTAGCTCCACTAACTGGGTGCCATAGTGATAAATAATATATTCATCTGGTTTTGAAGTACAATACTTTTCATAACTACTTATATTAAATATCGCACAAGTATCTAGGCAGTTAAGCATACTCGATATGAACAGGCATTACATTACAGACAGTCTAACTCTAACTCAAAGAAGAAAGACATAGTGTAAGAAATCCTTTCTTCTTGTGTTCATCTCTTGCTATTTTACAGGTAGTTTTAAAAAGTCCATTTGCACAGAGATTATCTTCTTAAGTTTGGGGAATGAGGGATTTGTTTTAAACAATATCCTTGACTCATTTTGAAAGGCATTGGCAAAAGATGATAGAGATGGTACAGAAACTAGAATCTGGAGGAAGCAACATAGGAAGTAAGCTCTGTGCTGACGTCCAGCCTGGAACATCCACCAGTGCTGACAAACCAACAGTATGAAACTCTCTTGTGTAGCTCTGATGCTTCAGGAATCACCTGCATTATTATTCTTTACCAGATCCCCACATGCTGGCCACAGATGATCAGGTGACAATCTCGACTCACTTGGGAGGAGAATCTCAATGAGGCATTGTCTCTATATATAGTCCACAGGTTGAACTCTGGGCATGTCTTAATTGTGTGAATTGACGTGAGACCATCCAGCCCACTGTGGGCAGCACCATTGCCTGGGTTTGGGTCCTGATTTGCTTAAGAGTGGAGAAAGTGAACTGAGTACTGGCATGCTACGCATTAATTCGTTTTCCTCTGTCCTTGAGTGTGGATGTGATGTAATTAGCTGATTCAAATTCTTTCTGCCTTGACTTTGTCGCATTCTATAACCTGTTCAAATTCCCAATTTGTTTTTGGTATTTTGTCCCAGCAAACTGAAAGGGGTTATTTTCAGTGTTTCTGGGAATCTAAAGATTGCTGTTTGTCTATACCAAACGAATAAGGGAAATGCATAAGATGTCATGGGAGATAAATATAACATTGAGGCTGACATCCATTTCCATGACAGAGTCTGATAAAGTTGATATGTAAGGAAACTGGCCACTAATTCCATATATCTAAGTCATTTAATTGTCTAAGTAGATTTAATTATATCAACACAAAGAGGAATGATAACATAGCAGATTTTACAGGACAACACCAAACAATTTGGGGAAACCAACAAACTCACATGGGCTTTTAATAATGAGAACTTCAGGGACTTCTCCATGGATAGAGTGCCTGTAGTGCAGGTGTGAAGGCTGGAGCACCCACATAAAAGCCCAAGGGGCCTGGTGACTTACATTTCAGCCAAGCCCATGGAAGGCAGAGACAGAGGATCTTGACATAGCCAGCTAGTTGGACTAGTGAATTGGTAAGATTCAGTGAGAGACCCTGCCTCAGCAAATAAAGTGGAAAGCAATTAACACAAACACTGGACATCCAACTCTGGCTTGCCCTTGCATACCTACACATATAAACACACACATAGTCACACAACACCCACACACATGCATATGAAAAAAGTATAATAGATTCTCAACAATGTGTATTGACATGTGAATTTTATACCACAACCCTGTCTTTCAGTTCTGTGATAGCAAATCATGGCTTCAACTGCAGTTTTGATTAAGTGCATGTAATCAATCATCCTTAGTAAGGAGCACTCCAAATATAATTGTTCCATAAAATATCAATCTAAACTTGGAAACTGACCCCTACTTTCAAATCAATTTCCATTTTGTGAGCAGGAGCAGGTGCTGGAGCAGTTTTCAAAGTGACTGTACTTAAGTTCACTCCTGGTGAATGGTGATTGATTTATTAGTGTGTGCTTTTTTTTTTTTATCAAGACAAGAGTACTCCAACGACCTGCTGAATGACTTTTCTCAGTATTTTATTCATATGATCGAGCAAGAGTATGTTTTTTCTTCCAGAGGAAAACCTTGGGGTGGGATTTTTCATGTTTTTCTTCATATTTAAAGTAGAAAGAGTTATAAATCTATATATCCCATAAATTACAATAAAGGCACAAAATATCACTTATCCAACTGTGACTGCTTTGTATGTTATATCTATTTTCTCAGGTTTCTCTGGGTCACAGGATGAGAACTATGTTTTGAGCTAGACCTGCATTGTGGGATCAAGTTAAAATTTGCTCTTATTTAAGCTCTCTGCTTCTCAGTTGTCATTCAAATGGGGGGGAGAGGAGAGGATGGATTTGCTGGCAACTCTTTATATGAAAGTCAAGTGAACAGTATTGTTTAAATTAAGGCGTTTGTGAATAAGGAAGAAATATCTTAGAGGATTTTCCTTGATTGTATTTGTTTACACCACAGACCAAAGGAAAGATAAATTGTCCTATATCCTCTATCAATTCTAAATGGAATAATTATTCTTGTGTGTGTGGGCTTAACCTTTTGTGCATACAAGTAACTTCAAATGGTTGAGAAAAGCCATGAAAGTTCAGTGAAATTGAAGATAAAATTGAGCTAGAAAATACAGTAGTAGATTAAAGTTTTATAACTGGGATGGAGTAATAAGTTATGAAAAATGTCCCTTTTCTATACTTTCTGCCTCACATAGAGATGAAAATTTAACTCTGTACTCTCACAGGATCAAAGCCGAAAGACAAAAAGCCCAACTATAAACTACAGCATATGCACTTTCAAAATTGTATCAATCTTTCACCAGGAATGAGGAATAGTATTTATTTCCAGTCTTGCCCACCTTGTGTTTTAGGGAATTCATTGTGGGTAATGTTTAACCAACAAAGACACAAAAACAGAAAGAAAATTTCTTCATGAAGTAATATGCTGGAGCAACCTCACAGATACACTCCAATCGTCAGGTTGATGTGTTGGTTCCTGGTGGGCAGATCTTCACTAGCTCAATATTGATATTACACCCCTCCTCATCCTTTCCTCCAGACAGAACATCTTGTGATGACCATTCACATTCCCAAGCTACTCAGCCATATCAGTGACCATGAGAAAGCCCCCAGGGGCCAGCAACTTGCAAGCAAAGGAGCCTCCAAATGGAAGACACTGTCCTTTTTCCTCAAGTAGTTCAGAATTAATTTCACCTTAGAAAATATGTGTGTTGACACAAAGCAGGGCAGGTTCAGTAATATACATCCTCATTCATTAAGCATATCATTTTAAAAAGTTGTTGTTTTCACTTTGCAGGACAGCTGAAAGGCAGGATGGGACTTCTCATCTACTTCTTGGCCACATGCTCACGTCTTCCTCATTGTCACCAGCCCTCATCAGAGCAGAACATTCAATGAACCTGCACTGATGTGTGGTTGCTACCTGAAGACCAACCACAGCTCATTTTGTTATAGTCCCTATATCATTGAACCTCTACCTTCCACTGGGAGTTTATCCAAGGTTGCTTTCTCTCTTAAACCGCCCCATGTTTCATCTAATCCTCCTGTTATCCCCAGTCCTTGGAAAACTGAGTTCTTTTGTACTGTCTTGTGAAGACAATTTTGCTTTTCCTGACTGCCATAAAGCCGACTCCAGTGTGTAGCTTGCCAGGCTACCTTCTTTCATTTAATCATACGTATTTTGAGTTCTCTCACGTATTTTCTTGGATCCATTGCTCACTTTTAGTACAGGGTAACATGCACTTATATAGGTACACAATAGTTTATTTGTCCATTCATGAGTTGTAGGTTGTCCATTTTTAGAACTTAAGAATAAAGCTACTTCAAATGTCGGTGTGTAGGTTTTTATGTAGATGTAAGTGATCAGCTCATGTGGGTAAATATTCAAAAGCTCAAATTCTGGATGGTGTTAGCTGTTAAGCTTAGTTTTCAGTAATCTGCCAACCTGTCTTCTATAATGTCTGTGAGTTTAACACCCTTATCAGATGAGTGATTGTTCCTGCTGTTCATATCCTCAGGTTTTGTGTTCCCATTTTCCTTCATTTTCTCTTCATGACTTTTTTCCTTTGGAAACACATTAATAATATATTAGATGCAACAATTTGCCCGAAGCTCTGTTTCCTTATAAACATGGGCTAAGGTGTTTCACACATATATTATGCTACTTAGAAGATGGCCAAAACACTTTAGAAGCCTTCACCAACAACTCCTTCATCCTTGTGCATCAGTAGAATGAGCACTTGGAAAACTGAGATTCCCTTCTGCAGAGGCTGAAAAGCAAAGTAAAAAGTGTAAGTCCAGATGTAAAGGTGCCATGGAAATTGGTTTTTGGTCCTGGGAACTTTTTCAAAGCTGGGTGAACGAGGCCACTCCTTTCTAGCACAGCATTTCACTGGGGTAAGGGGAATGAAGTTCATCGTCTGTCATTAGTACTGTCTAATTGGAGACAAATGTGTACTCGGCGGCAGTAAAGGATCGAGCTGTCAGTGTTATGAGGAAAACGAAGTATTTCCTATCCTTCAGGGGACTATAAAGAAAATTGTCTTTCACACAGGCTGACACTCAGGATAAGGAAAGTACTCTCCCCTAAGAATCTATAACTGTAGTCAGCCGGAATCCACATTAGCTAGCTGAATCAAAATGCTTCAAGTTGAGAATTTATTTTAAAGTGATCCCAAGCTGGTAGTGCCCCCAAGATACTGGCAGAAACAAATATGAGTTCTCTCTGATGGAATCTCCTTTTAGGCTTTCAAAACAATCCCCACAGGTAAAGTTCCAAGATATAAGAACTCAGAAGCTAAAATTCACAAGCAAACAAAGCACTCTTGGAGAGCCAGCAAACAAACTTCAGCTAGAATTTGGCATGCAAAAGGCTTTGAATTCTGACACCGTAAGACAAGCCATATGTTCAGTGTGTTTAATAAAATAAACGAAGGCACTGGATGCAGCAGTTCAGAAAAAAGACCTAGAATTATCAAGAGGAGTGCAAGAAGAATGGAACAAAAGGGCAAAGTTGAACATTACAGTACTAAAACAGCAGAATGCAATGGTACCTGAAATTTAAAGTTCAGGATACAAATTTAGTGATATTTTTGGTAAGGTAATTTGGAAGATGTAAAGTTGAAGATTCTGCATAGCATACTGAGAACAGCATACAACAAAAACCAGACACTCAAAGATGTGAATTACTGTGTAAAAAGATCTACTAGGTATTTAACCACAAGAGACAGGGAGATAAAGACCATGTTTAACTATTATACTCATTTCAGCTTTCCAAAGATATTTTAGAATCAGATTATTGATTTGTACAACTTTTGTTTTTTGTTTATTATTGATGACAGTGCACAAGAGCTACAGAACTTTCTGGGAGAATTGGTATTAATTTACCGTCCTTTCAGTGGTTGGCCTGGGAACTACCAGGAAGGAGATCAGTAGGTGACGAGAAGTCAGTGAAAACCAGCAACAAACCCATTAGGCTCCAGGATAGCATTTCATTACAACAAGAAGTAAGAGAGTGTAGCCACTCCGGCCCTGACCATCCCATCTCCAGAGTCTTGGGTTTTCCTGGCCAGAGACCAGTGTTCTCTGGTAGAAAGATCTGCTTCCTGTGCAAGCAGGAACAGATATAAAAGTGAGCTTACCAGGTATACATGATGTACACACTTAAGCAAACTGAAGTGCAGAGTAAGCCAGGGGCAGAAAAAGATGTTCCCAAATCAAAAAACACACTAACGCAGGCTGCCAGGGCTCCCTACCTCTTTGAAGGGGAGTATTCCAGTTCAAGAGTCACTCTTCAGCAGCTACGTAACTATGAGCAAGGATCTATGTGGTAATTTTATAGTTTCTTGAGTTGGATCAATTAATATGGTGTATCTCTTTTCATCATGGACTTAAATGTTTTCCCTGTACTTTGTCTTTAAAAAAATTCACTGGTATTTTTAAAATTTAAAGCATTTTGGAAACTTATTCCTGAACACTTGACATTTTAATGATGTTATCAATGGCATTCCTTTTTATATTTCATTTCAAAATTAATCTTTCTGAGTATTTTTGTAAGCAGAATAAAGTTGACCTTGTCATTGACCTGAAGCCACATCTTTATTTTTATATTCAATTCCTTAGAATTTGTAGTGTTTTCTAAGCCAACCATCAGTTCATTTGGAAATAAAAGGTTTTGCTTCTTATCTTCCAGTTCTGATGGCTTTTATTTGTTCTGTCATCTTCCCGTCCTAGAATGCTGATAAAATATGAACGGAAGAGATGGTCATTTCCCACATTTTAGGGACTCTTGTCCCACTCTATGTGTAGCATTAGATGAGGTATTTGTGGACAGTCTCAATTAAATTAGGGGAGTCAGCCTTCTATTCCTAGTTTGTTGAGAGTTTTTTTTTAATTATAAATAATTATTTAATTTTGTAAAGCATGTTTTCTGAACTTATTGAGTTAATTACATGAAGTTATTTTTTAAGATTTATTTTAATTTAATTTGAGCATGTATATATGCTACAAGCATGCAGATGCCTTTGGGGGTTAGAAGAGACCTCTAGAGGCCCTGGAGCTGGAGTTACAGTAAGTCGCTTGACATAGGAGCTGAGAACTAACCTTGAGTTCTCTGGAAGAGTGAGAAGCCCCTCTAATCCTTACTGAGTCCTCTCTCCAGCTTGCAAGGCTGGATTTTACACCTGTTGGCAGATTGCTGTGTGGAAATAGCCAACCAGACATGCTTAACAGTAATACAAAAATACACCCAAACTTGGCTGTTTTTCCTTCTCTGTTTTCCCCACTTGTTTTACTCATGATTCTTGTGAAATGAATTACCTCAGGCAATTGTGCCTCCCCCAGACTTCAGGCTAGTATACCTTGAAACTATTCAAATACTGAATCCATAGTTGAGTGCATTTGTTACACAGAACAGGGACAGATGGCTTTGTTACTGAGTACTCCCAAATTTATAAAGAGCAAATAGTCTTGAGCACATACTGACTCCATGGGAGTAAACAAGCACTACTCTGCCTCTTCTGATGAGGGCAACTTAACCATGCTATTCATACCAGGATACTTAAAAGAAATTCATGAACACAGAGATGAAATTATAAACATATTAGCAAACTAAACCCATTTAATTTAGAAGAAATTAAATTACCAAGTTTTTAATTGCTCTCTAGCATATAAGATTAGATTTAATTTTGAATCATAACATACATATCTTGCCACACTAACAAATCCAAGAAAAAATGATGTGTTTATTACGAAAGATATAGGAAAATAATAGTAAACTTCATTGCTAACTCATGATTTTAAAAACATTTTTTGCAAAAGAGGAAGAGAGGATAGTTTGGGTGGTACAGACATGAAATTCCAGCTAATCTGAAGGCTGATGAGGCAGAAAGATTTCATGTTCAAACTCTTCTTGGGCTACAGAGTGAGACCAAAGCTCACACAACCCAGAGAGAACCTGTATCAAAATAGACATTTAAAATTCTATTTAGATGTTGCTTAGTGGTAGATTCCCAATCTTCAGCAATGTAAAACCAACAGATAAATAAAATAAAGATAATAAAATAATAAAAAATAAATTAAAAAGATAAACAAAATTTGTTTAACAAATAGAAGAACAGAAACAAAAATCCTAGAGTACTTTTAATACTATAACAATAACTTTAAAATGAAGAACAGACAAGGGTGTGGATTCTCCACCACATCTATGCACTAATACTTCAGGGTATAAATGAGTTATTAAGACAAGAAAAGCATAGGACAGGAAAGTAACCAAATCATTCCCGTTCTCCCTAGAGGATGATTTTTGTTGTTTTATTTTGTTTGTTTTTTTGAGCAAGGTCTCATTGGGTAGCCCTGACTGGATTCAAACTGGTAATATTTCTGACTCAACTTACTGGAGGTTGGCATTATAAATGTATACCAATGCATTTAGGTGAGGAAATGATTTTATACAGAAAAATTCAAAAGGTTGTAGTTAATGTAATTAATGAAGGTTTATAAAATTACTGGATTGAAATATCAGCATATATAATTTTATCTACTACCAAAATGTATGCTATCTTAGAACACATTTAACTGCAAATGAATGAGAGATTTCTGAGGAACCTATAAAATGTGAGTTTTATAGAAAGAGTAAACAAGATTTAAGCAGAGACATCTTCTTAATATTCATGGCTTAAGGAAACACTGTTAAAGGATGTCAGTCTTTCTTTAGTTGATATATGTTATCTTTAATGATATTCCATAAAACAGTGCAGGGTACAGGAAGGAGTGGGAGCCTGCTCCACTTACTACAGGGCACAGATAGAAAAGAGCATAACAAAGGCCCATCTGAGAGAAGGAAAACTTGATGGAAGGGCTTGCCTTTCCAGAGAGAAAGAGTTGTCATTAGATGCCAGCAGCAGTTAAAGTTAGATGGAGTCAGCCTACTGACAATCGGTTTCTCCTGGAGTGAATACATAGCAAGAAGTTGTCTACACAGAGAGTGATACATAATGTGTACATTTTACATAATGTGTCGACATAGAGAGGGTATGGTAGACCATGAGATTTAAAAATTGACTTCTCTATGAATGGGGTTGTAACAGCCTCTGTCTCCTGCAGACAACTATTTAGAAAACAACAATGCTGCTCCCCTATTTTGTAACTGTGCACACACACACACAAAAATCAACCCAAAGTAAATGAGATACCTCAATTCAAACACAAAACACTAAACATTTTAGACGGCAAAATCATAAAGTAATTTCAGGAATCTATATTGGGATTTCTTAAACAACTATTAAGCATGAAGTGTAAAGAAAGAGTCAAACACGAGAGCTACTATTGTAGTAATTTACGTTAACAAAATGTTACGAAAACATTGACATAGAATGGAATGATGTTGAATCCATTCTGAAAACAGATTTCTTTGAGTTGATTTTTGATTCAATGGATAGGTAACATTAAACCTCAACCTCTTCACTTACTAGTAGATTTTGGAGGAGGATGGTACTAAGTAAATCCCATAATAAGAGGGGAAAAAGACAAGTGACAAACAGAATACAAAGTTTGCAGAACAATACATCACTGGCAGAGAAATCCTCTGCAGGCTACCCACACTGCGCTCCAGAAGGCTAATGAAAGATGTGAGTACTGAGTGGAAAGAACTGGCAAAAACAGTGTAGATAAACGCCTCAGAGAACAATTACAAATTTTCACTAAACACATTCAAAGCTATTCAACCTTACTTCAACTTTATACTATAAGCCAAATCCATATGAAATTGGTGTAAACTAAATAGCTTAACAAAAATCAAATCCTGGCGAGAATACACTCCTACAGTAATATCCTGCTGGTTTTAATTTAAATTGGTGTAGCTACTTTGCAAAAACAATTGTTCAATATCAAGAAAGTTGAAAGCACACAAACACATGGAATGGCCATATTCTTCAACAGAATGGTATGTAAGGTTCTTTCTGAATATTCTTTGAACACACACCCATCTATTTATTTGACAGGTGTTCTTTTGCATTTTTATTAAAAAAATTTTAATTGAGATCTGCATTAATAGATTTCATTTCTGTTGATTTTTCCAACCTCTCTTCTCCCCCATTTCCCTGAAGCATTCTTGTACCTGCCCACGCCTGTCTCCTTTCTGTTTTCATGTCAATACACACTATTTTGTACACAACAGTGTTTAACACAACCAAAATGAGATAAAACAGCTCCTTTGAATTAGCAGATTGCTCAGATTTCTTCCTGGGTCAAGATACTATGTTTGTTTGAATTTAATTTAGCCTTTCAGCCACTTAATATGTAAAGAAACTCCATTTCCTTGACTCCATTGCTGCTGTTTTCTTCTCTGCCCTGTTTGCACCGTGGCTCCATGCTTATGGATGGCTGTCTGCAGGAGACAAAGGTTGTCACCAGTGACCAGAGAGACTTACAATGGGAATGAGAAGGAGCTACAGATGGTCCAGCCTTTGCACGCCGAGTTTCGCTTCACTAGCACAGGCCTGAACGCACTGGCTGGGGAACGGGTAGACTAGCGCAGGAGTGCCTCTGTGAGCTTCAAGCCGGACTGCTTTCACATTCAAAGACTCACTATCACAAAGGGCAGGATGGCCTTCCTCTCACCCTCCACTTATACCAAGATCTGGAGAAAATGCTAAGATTGATGTTTTCTTGTGTGGGATCACTGAGCAACCTCGCCCTCTGCATTGAGTTTGACTTTCCTGCATTAAGCAGCGCAAGCACGGATGGCGGCAGACCTGTCATGTTATCTCTGAGCCCAGGAGGGACACTGTTCTGTTGGCTTCCTGTTGCTGTGATAAGACACTGACCAGAAGAAGCTTGGGGAAGAAGGGTTTCTTCGGCTGCAAGGTAAGAAAGAGTCCGTGTTTGAGGGAAACCAAGTTAGGAACACAAAGCGGGAGTTTGAAGCAGAAACAGTGGAGGAATGTTGTTACTGCTTGTTTCCTTCCCTGCATCCGGTACGGCTTGGGCCTCGAAACATAACTGAGGGGACAAGGGGATGGAAAAAGGCCAGGCGCAAAGACAAATGCTGGGATTGGGTGGGCTTTGAGTGCTCTAATAAAGTGGCACCAGCTAAAAAGCAACCGGAATGTCAAGCATGTAAGTACAGCCCAGGGGGAGGAGTTAGCTAGTCTTGGTGGGACATGTCTATGGGGAGCAGTCTCAGGTTGCAGCCATTAGGGAGGAGGAAATTGCAGTTGCTCTTTTTTGTACACACTGCTGACATCTGCACATGGACCAAAAGAAGACTGACAGTTTCCTGAGCCTGATCAGAGGAAGGCTTTGCCAACTCTCAGGAGTCTTCATCTGTTCCTTAAACATTCATTCAGTGCTTCCCCAGCTCCCCACAAACACCTGGCTTGCTTGTTTAGGTTTTGTGCAATTCTCAGGTCCACCTACCTTGGAATGAACCTGCTCTCAGTGGACTAGGCCCTCCTATCAATTATCAATTAAGAAAATGTCTCGTGCACATAGGCCAATCAGATGGAGCCAATTCCTCAGTGGAGCCTCCCTCTTCTCACATCACTCTAGGTGTGTGTCAGATTAACAACAGAAGCCAGCTATGACAGACACGTCCAAGAATACCAGAAGTAATTGGATATTTCAGTTGAGACTCTTTTGAATGTAAGAACAGAAAATCCTGTTTAAAATTGTCAGTGTGAAGCTAGAAAGTTCAGTGTTAGAATTTTAGAGGTCAATGCTGTCATCAGCAGGGGATTGTCCCATGATCCTCCAGGCAGTTTCACGCCTACACTCCAGGTAGCTAGGAAGACTCAGATCCAGCCTTAAATCCTTCTTTGTTTAATTCCTGGAAAGGAAGCTGTTCTTCCTTCTCACAGTCTCAATACAGTTCTGCCTCTCCATGGATTAGATCTGTGCCATAGCCATCATTCCCCCAGCTAGGACATTTCCTTTCCTTTCAGAGAAATGGAGCCAACAGAGGAAGGAAGACATATCCAAAATGAAGATCAGAGATTACTGTTGGAAGAAAATGAAACAACAACTGTCAGGGCAAACCAGAAAATATCTGATATATAGGATGATATCCCTAGGGTTAGATGCCTTGGAATTTTAAGATTGGACCACTATGCCAATGAACAAATTGATAATAGCGATGTGATAATGAAAAGATGATAAGGTTGGGACACCCAGATCATTGCTAGTCATCTGGAGATGGTTTGGGGAAGACTGACTTTTCTCCCCCTTAGTAGTCATTCCTCCTGCCCTGCAAAAGGTGCACAACTAAACTCCTATAAATAGAATCTCATTGCTTTGATTTAAACCTTTTAAATGATCCTCTTCTAAACAACAACATGAAAAAATATTTTACAGTTAGGTAGTGTCTTAGTCAGTGCATGGTTATTGTGAAGAGACACCACAGTCATGGCAACTCATATAAAGAGAAACATTTAATTGGGGCTGGCTTATAGTTTCAGGGGGTTAGTCCATTATTGTCATGGTGGGAAGCATGGCAACATGTAGGCAGACATGGTGCTGGAGAAGGAGCTGAGAGTTCTACATCTTGATCCTCTGGCAGCAGGAAGAGACTATGACACACTGGCCAGGCTTGAGCATCTGAGACCTCAAATCCCTGGTAACACACCTTCTCCAACAAAGCCACACCTGCTTCTGCAAGGCCACACCTCCTAATAGGACCACTCCCTATGGGCCCATGGGGGCCATTTTCACTCAAACGACCACAGATAGGAAGAAGAATCACTTTTCACAGAGTCATTGAGAGTAGATTCCGATATAGTAAAGGAAAGACATAAAGGAGCCAGACATGGGGGGAAGTGAAGAAGGGATGAGGCAAAGGTAGGAAAGAAGGGGAGCCAAGAGTCAGAAGGATAAATGTAAAATTGGGCCATTAGTCCCATTACCCATTTCATGGTAATGAATTTCAACCCTGATTTTTATACACTGGAGCCATTTAGAAATATTTGTAGTCACCTGAAATTTTCAAACTGAGTAGATTAGTGCCGTAGTTATCAAGTGGAGTAGTGCCTAGAGATGATACTAAGTGTACCACATTGCTTTGAAAGCCCCATCCAACAAAATTCTACATGTCAAAAGAACTGCTACTGAGAAACACACTTTTTAGCCTTACAGTTCTAATTTACAGGTCAACAAAGTACCCTGGCATTGTTACTCTCTACCGGCTTGCTGATAGCTGCCAGGAAGTTAAAATATGGCAGGTGATTAAGTTTTGTTTTCAAATATGCCGTTGCTTATGCTCATGTTCTATATATTTAGATTTTTTAAGATCAAGTAAAGGCTGCTTTGTCAGCCTTCCTCAACATTATGCTTGGCAGATAGTGACTGAAAAGATGTGTGTCCTTGTCCTCCTGTTTTTCTTTAACAATTTAATTCCAAACTAAATGCTGTCAATGAATACCAGTGTTTCGCTGTGTGTGTCACCATCACTGTGGCAAGATCTTGCATGGGGAAAAAAAAGGAGAGCCATGGTGTACAGATCTAATTTCCCTCTTGTAAGAAAAAGACTCAGAGGTGAAACCCTTTGTTCTGTGGATGCTTGTCCCTCAGATACTGGGTACCCAAGAAAGAAAATAGAATCACCTAAATAAATGTAAAGTGGTGCCACATGATGGAAAAGTGCCACATGATGAAAAAATGTCCATAGATGTGAGGTAACATAGAATTTAAACACTTGATGATAACGTAGGCAAGTTCAATAATATTGGTGCTGCGTGAGAGACTGCCTACAAAATAGAGAAAATTACATAACAGTACACAGACTTCATCTTCTCGAGGAGTGAAGAGTAAGGCCTACGGTGTATTTTCAGGTTAAGCCAAATGACGTGGCCTTACTTACTAAGCATGCATTGGTGGCCACCTTGGTCTCTCTGATGGGACTCAGAATGAACTTTATTCTCTTCTATGATCAGAGACTGCCCGCCATCCAAATGCTTTGCACCTTGAGGCCACTTGGGACTTTTTCCCAGCAACTCAAATACAGCTTCATAGAAGCATTGATGCTGCGTTTACAAAACATGCTCCCATGCAATTTGTATTTGGACCATCACAACAGCACCTTGTTCCAAGGGCAAACTCAGAGAGAGTGGGGACAATGTAGCATCCAAGGTCATACTGCTAGGAAAGGAGAGGAGGAGATTTTAGACCCTTTGTGCAACTCTTTTAATTCTGTTATATTGTTTCCCAATCCTCCAGAATAATAACTGGTTTAAAATGAAGTTACTAAAACAATTAAAGGAAAAAAAAAACAGTGGGACCCCAATTCTATCATATGTTCTTAGGATAACATGAATTACACTCAAAGGTCTCATATTAGCTTTTTGTTCATAATTAGATTCCTAAGATAGATTTGTTTGGAATTCTGACATTTTGTGATTTGTCTGAAAGAAATACAAAAATACTTAAAATCGAACAAACAAACACAAAACAAAAGAAAGCACAAAACCAAAACCAAAAATACAGTATCTGGAAAGAAAAAGAAATGGAGATGATTTTCCAATGGTTCTAAATTCTTACACTAGAGACTGTGGACACCACTGTGTATACTTGGTGTTCACTGTGAACTTCGCAGGATCTGGAACAACTTAAGGAGACAAGCCTCTGTACACACCTGTGAGGGATTAGTTTGCCTTTGGGCACACCTGTGAGGGACAGTCTGCCTCTGGGCACACCTGTGAGGGACAGTCTGCCTCTGGGCACACCTGTGAGGGACAGTCTGCCTCTGGGCACACCTGTGAGGAATAGTTTGCCTCTGGGCACACCTGTGAGGGACAGTCTACCTCTGGGCACACCTGTGAGGGATAGTTTGCCTTTGGGCACACCTGTGAGGAATAGTTTGCCTCTGGGCACACCTGTGAGGGACAGTCTGCCTCTGGGCACACCTGTGAGGGACAGTCTACCTCTGGGCACACTTGTGAGGGACAGTCTGCCTCTGGGCACACTTGTGAGGGACAGTCTGCCTCTGAGCACACCTGTGAGGGACAGTCTGCCTCTGGGCACACCTGTGAGGGATATGTTTGCCTCCGGGCACACCTGTGAGGGATTATCTTGATTAGTTAGTGTGGGAACTGAAAACTATGTGGAGGTCCATGCCATTGAGGCAAGAGTGAGCTGAGTGCAGCATTCACTGCTGTGGTCTTCTTGACCTGGACACAACAGTCGGATGCCGAGAACGGATGTCTTTACTTCCCTGTCTTGACGAACTGCACCTCCCATGGGAGCCACATCAAACCATCCTTAAGTTACTTATGTCATGGGATTTGATCACAGCAACGGGAAACATAAATAAGCAAACAACCAAAGGATGGAGAAGGAATAGACTGCCAGTCCTCCTTCTTCTTTATGCTGAAGCCTTACATGGATTTAATGATCACACTTCAGCTAAAAATGGGTTCTGAGAGTTAATTGGAGTTCTTTTTTATTGAACTATATTATTTTTATGATAAAAGTGTAGCTGGAGTTTTCCTGCCTGGCCCATGGTCAGGACAAATCTCTCTCACCTGCCAGTCCTGCAGGCGCTCAGACCCAACCAAGTAAACACAGAGACTTATATTGCTTACAAACTGTATGGCCATGGCAGACTTCTTGTTATCTAGTCTTCTGTCTTAAATTAACCCATTTCTATTAATCTATACCTTGCCATGTGGCTCATGGCTTACCAGTATCTTACATCTCGCTTTTCATGGCGGCGGCTGGCAGCATCTCTCTGACTCAGCCTTCCACTTCCCAGAATTCTCCTCTCTCCTTGTCCCGCCTATACTTCCTGCCTGGCTACTGGCCAATCAGTGTTTTATTTATTAACCAATCAGAGCAACACATTTAACATACAGAACATCCCACAGCATAAAAGTATTTGTAAAAATCAGTGAAATTACAGGTTCCAGTCTCCAAAAATTAATTATATAAACCAGCAAGCATGCAACTCACTGCTCACATATTTTCTGGACCTAGAAGGGTACCCTGGGTTACTTTCACAATCCACATTGCTTCTTCTCTGTCCTGGTATTGTCTTGTACTCTTAGATTGTTTTGGTGTCTAGTCCACAAAATGGACCCAAGGTCTTCAAGTAAAGAGATATGAAACTAATATAAAGCTGTGGATTTCATCAAAACATACTTCTTGCCTATGCATAGATGAATGGACTTCACAGAAAGCATGAAACAGCATTCATGAATGTTAGCAATATGGACTAGGCTAAATCCAACTTGTCATTTCAATCTTTCCCTCTGCCCCTTTGGAGCCTATAATTATGATGTGACTTTTCATAAGTGAGTGTTTATTTACAGAAAGCTGAGAGATGTAAGTGCTTTTTCCTCTGTCATCATTAACTCAGGCATAGCAAGCATTCAAAAGAAAAAGGGAAAGGTCTCTAAGAATAAGAACAGATCTGCCTCCAAAACAAAACGCAGCCTAACTTTGCCTAATATCTGAGAAACAGCTATTCTAAATGAGTTGAGGATTCTGTCGGTCAATATCATGGACATTTTCTAACATATTTTACATTTACATTACTACAGGGCTTTGGAGCGTATTGGCCTTTTGACCTCCTGAAAAAGGAACCACCAAGTGGTTATTTCTCAAGGGACTGAGACATTAGTGTTCCTCACTGTGCTCCCTAAATGCCTTGTTTATAACCAAAGGGAGTCCAGCCTATCGACAGGGTCAAAGTGATTCCACACCTTCAATTCATGCATTGAGATAAATTTATTAGTTCACCGCTAACAAATTAATCTCAAATTAATTGTTCTGTTTAGTCATATTGAAAAATGAATTAAGAGAGTCTATAGAGATAATAGACTATGAAATACTAAGGCTAGAAGTTGCTTTATTCATTTTATTATTTTAATAAAATGATTCAGATTTTATTCATGTGTAGTCACTGAGCTATGATGGCATTTGTGACATTTTCATTCAAATATCACGTACTATGACCCATTCTTCCTCCAAGTTACCTCCTTCTGGCCCCTTTCGCCATCTGCTCCTCTCCCCAAATCACAGTCCTCTTTCTATTTTATTTTCATACCTCCTCCCCACACACCCAGACCGATACTTCCTTTGCTTTCATATTTGATTCATTTCCTTTTATGTTTCAGTTCTTAGAACATTTTCAATCAAACCCAACTATATTTAGTGCCACGCTTTCTGGACAAGCTGCCTGGCAGAAGCCTGAGGGACCCTGAAGGCTAGAGGCCACCTGAGGGGGTTACTGCTGCTGTGTGACAACTCCAAAATGTTATACCCAAGCAGGGCACTCTGTAATGGAGGGGGCTGGGGCTGAGGGCCTGCAGTGGTGTTCAGTCTGGGCTTTATCTAAAAGTAGGACAATGGGTTGGTGTGAGTGGGGTCTTCTTACCCTACTTCAGCTCCAGCTAAAGCACACACATTCCATGTCTTAAGAAATGGACATCTGTAGGAAATACTTTGAACTAAAAAAAGAAGCTTAGGGACTAATTGTGTTTGAGATCCAGGGTATTTAGGTGTCATGTCCACAGTTACTCAGAAAGCGGCAAAAATAAATCCTCTCTTTCAGTACATACTTTATTGAGCTGGATTGACAGAGAACTAAATTCCATTTTTAACCAATTCAGTGAACTTTTTATGTCCAGGTTAATTGACCTGCTGCAACTTTTATGAGTACAGATGAAATGGATGATAAATGCTTTTACCTTGACACTTTAGACTAAACATCAAATAATGTGGGCTTGATTCTGACCTTCTAAAGCTCCTGCCTTGTGCTCTCTCACAGCCTAAAACTTTTCAAAGACAGATGCCTCTTTTTTCTCATATTGGCAGCATGCATATTAAAGTCACTCAGTAACTGACAACAATACTGTACACTGCCTTCCAGTTTATAACACAAAAATGGAAGGTCTTTAAATTCTAGGAAAGGCTTCTTCATTTTCAACAGGCCCTTATTACTAGAATGAACAGTGGCAAAATATCTAGAGTCTGGAATTACTGGGTCTAGCTTGAAAAAAATCACTGAAGTAAAACAAGTAATAAATTATACAACTGCCTCTATTCACTTATGTAACCAATGTAATTTTTAAGAGATCATTTTAAATTGTCTTTCATGCTCATTATCCACTTAACTATTTCTATTTAAGGATAATTTACTAATTTAAATCATGCTGGCTGCTTTTCAAAATCTAAAGCTATGGGAGGTATAGACTTGCTTTATTTATTATTCTTAAATTACCAATTATGAATTGGAATTATTTGGTGGTAATAAAAAAATAAAAATATCATATCTAGGCAAATTCCCTCCCCTCAATGGCATAAGTCTGTTGTTAATGCATAAAAACTTAAATTCAGAAGCCGCAGTATTATTTTGGAAGTTAATACTGTACACAAACAGATCATTATCGTATGCCAATATTTAAAAGAATCTCCCCAAAGGCACTGATGACTCACCTTAGTAATATTCAATACTATTCTGTATGCTTTTTCTTGATTTGGTCAATAAATGATTAAAACATCTTAAGGTTAATGATCTCATGATGTGATCAATCATTCTAGCCTACAATCTGCTGGTAGAGCTCTTCATTTTGCTGAAAGCCAATGATTCCTAGATAATGATAACAAGAATCACATCTGTATGCTGGTGGGAAAGTTAATTAAAGTCTGATTCCATCTGGTGGTCCAGTTGGGAATGTTACTATTTGATTTAATTGGCAATGAGATGTAATGAACTTCACATAATCAAAGGATATAGTGCAGGGGAACACGGAGATACTCACAGGGTCAGAATGCACATGTTGATTTAAGTCTTTTTTTAAAGACTATTCTCTGCTATAAATGTTAGAAAACTGGGGATACAGAATTTCCTTATGACTCTCTTCAGCTGACAGAGATGTTCTTATTTCTAACTGTACTTTTATTCACTCTTATTTCTCTGCATTTCCTGTAGAGTTGCTAATGCTCCTGTGAGTACTACTTTGGGAAGGTGCTGACTCCAATTGCTCTTTTTGTTCTGCTATCACATATATTTAGGGTCCTATTATTATTGTAAATTAAAGTAAAAACTACCACTAACTTGCTGGCATATAAGAATACAGTTTATTATCCAACCACTCTGAAGGTTAGAAGTACAAGAAAGGTCTCACTGGCTAAGGTCATTACCAAGATTTCTTTCCTGAGCCTATAGAGGAGAACCTACTTCCCTGACTACTTGAGGATGCAATAGGCTTCTCAATGTCCTTCCTGCTTCTAATGGAGCATTGGATGGTCCTGGTCTTTTTCTTGACACCATTTCTGGCTTCTGACATCCTGCTGCTTTGTAACAATTTAAGGACCTTCTGCCTGCACTGAGCTCACACAGATTATCCATGATAAACTCCATGTTTTTAAGTCACCTTGTGAACCATCTGAATTCCATTGGACGTCTTGATTCCCTCTTGTCCTGTAACAAAACAATCTCTGCTTGGAGGATTTGTATATAGACATCTTCGAGGGGCCGTTATTTATTTAATTTATGCCCAAGTAGAGACTGATGTCCCTCCCTCCATTGCAGAGTGACTGAGGAATTTTTACCTTTTCTGTTTAGCTGATATTTACTGATTTTACTGTGCTGACAACTGTTTTTAGCTATAGCTTGATAAACATGATTGGAGTTTTCCCCAAGAGATAAAGAAGTAGAGATAAAGTCTGCAATAAACGGTGTTTCTTTTGACTATTACTGCAGTGCTGAATTGAGTGCACACAAAATTCAATTTCCCTGTTGAAAAATCAGAGCTCATGTTTTAAAACTAACTCAGGAATTCACTGTCACCTTTTTTTTTTATGGTGTGCCCATCTTTTTCTGTAGAGTTTCTAATTTAATCATTGTACATTGGCCAATATTCTACCTTATAATTTTATTTTCCATCTTGTTTTTCTTTAGAAAAGTAGAGACTGTCTTTTTTTTTTAAAATCAGGTAAGCATATTACCACTAAAAATAAACAAATAGGGAGTTACATTTTGCTTTTTGAGATCGTAGCTTCTCAATTATTAACTCAACTCTCAATTCCAGACTCTCTGGAGAATATCTTACAATAAATCTGTGGCTCTTCTGTATTACAAATACACCAAATGGGAAAACCATAAAATATTACTGTTAGAGTACTGACAAAATAATAGCAAAATTATTTAAACTTATAAGGCAGTTATTTAAAATTATAAAAATATATGATTTTGCTAATGCCTATTGGATGTTTAGCCTATACATCAAAACTGAATCATACATGCAGGGGCTTCAAGCTATATACTAACACATGAAGATCTGTTAGATAGACTTAGCCTTACACAATCGTGGTTAAGCAGATTTAGGCATTTTTGTACTTGATGCTTAAAGTCTGCAACACAGGAAGTAGACAGGGGAAGAGGGATGCAAGACACACGGTTGTAAGAGGACACAGGTAAGTTCACAAGCATGAGTTTGTGCCCAGGAGGACATAATGGAACCCATACCACTCTTCCCTAGTCTGGCTTTGAAAATGTTGCGGCATTGCAGAAAATGAAATGCGCTGGCCCTGGACCTAGGAATCAGAGCAGATGAAGGAGAATTCCAGGGAAGAAGGGGTTACCAGAATGGGTGTAGTCTGACGGGGAAGAGACGCACAAACAGGGAAGTGATAAAAAGCCTGAAAGAACAGGAGTGACTCACTTCTGCCATCAGCGAGTCTCGCAGTGTTTTTTGTCGTCGGAAGCATGCCTTGAAGAAAATTCTGGGAAATATACAGTTTAGACACACTGGCACTTTCTACAGCCATCACACAGCATGAGAACATTTAGGATCCAACAAAACGTCACTTTCAGTGATTCCTCAACAATCAGATGGATGTACAACCTTGGTTCTCCCCATATCCTTTAGCACATTAACTTGGGGTGTGGGGTTGGTTTTTGGTATATTCAAATACACACCACAGAAACATCTTTCATGACGACCATAAAACATCAACTAACAAGGTTTTTGGAAATCACTTTTTTCTCTCTCAATGTAATGTGTTGGTATTTTAAAACACAGTTATTGGTTTATTCTGTTTCTACAATGGGAAATGAAGCAGTATAGAAGAAATAAGGGAGACCTCATAAAAATGTTGTAATACTAACTAGATAACCAAATTAGTCAATTAAGGTTATTCTCTGTATGATCCCAGGCTTTCCTTCTCTCTCCCTCTCCCCCCCAACTCTGTGTTTATGTGTGCATGCTTGTTTCCTCTACATTTTCTTCTTAAAAAAATATTACTTTCCAATAATTTCTTCAGGAATTTTAAACATTATTTTATTTCACACTTTTATATCAGAGTCAGCTTCATAAAATTCTATTCTAACAATTAGTGAAAAGCACTAGCTACGCCTTGTGTTTTTTAAGTTGATAAAAGTATATGCACTGAGGACAGGTCCCGGTCCCACTGCCTGGATGCCTCCCAAACAGTTCAAGCTAATCAACTGTCTCACTTATCCAGAGGGCCTGATCCAGTTGGGGACCCCTCAGCCATTGGTTCATAGTTCATGTGTTTCCGTTCGTTTGGCTATTTGTCCCTGTGCTTTGGACCGGGTCCTGTCCTCAGTGCATGAGCTGGCTGTTTGGAATCTGGGGCTTATACAGGGATACTTTGCTCAGCCTGGGAGGAGGGCACTGGACCTGCCTGGGCTGAATCTACCAGGTTGAACTCAATCTCCAGGGGAGTCTTTACCCTGGAGGAGATGGGAATGGGGGATGGGCTAGGGGGAAGGCGGGGGGGGGGGGGTCGGGATGGAAGAGAACAAGGGAATCCTTGGCTGATATGTAAAATTAAATTAAATTATAAAATTTAAAAAAGTGTATGTATTTGTTGGTCTGTGTATGTGTGTGTGTGTGTGTGTGTGTGTGTGTATGTGTGTGTGACACTTTGTTTCTGGAAAGTTAGTGTGATTATGTATCATACTGACATTATGTGGCTACTATTTTGGAGTTGAGTTTCTTGCTGTACACTTTCAGGATGTTCATTACGAATACAGTAATAGTGAGAAGCTATAAGAAGAACTTCAGTGGCTGTTTTTAAACTTACTATAAGTCTTCTGTTAACTATGAATTCATCATCTATCTCCCCATTGCATATAATAAGGCTCTAATCATATGGAAATATTCAGAGGACAATGTAAAACACAGGCATTAAGTTCTAGCTGTATACCATTGGGATCCTAACTGTGCATGATTTTAACTTTTAAAAAACGCGCAGTAGTAAAATAGAAACTTTAAATGAGAAGACTTTATAGATCCTATTACACTATAAATCAGTCAGAACATAGCTCTTTCCTCGGATCTGTCCTGCAAAAAGTAATTTGCAGTTCGTTTTACTCTTAAATAAATCTGAGAACAGAAAGCAAGCCTGGATCTGAGAAGTTTCCTGGTGAGGTCAGTGTGATTAAGATCTGTACTGTGTCCTTCTGTACCACTGCAGATGTTATTCTTATTTCCTGAGTAATAAAAGTTCCATTTCTTATGGTGGAGGCAATTTTATCATATTCAATTTAAATTAACCTCTCTCCTTTTAATGTTAATTCATTTATTTATTAAGGTTTATCCAAGATGAGTTTCTCTAGAACACTGAATTTTGATACACAGATAGTAAAACCTTCTGAAACAACATGCAATGTTAGGTGCTGTATATAGATATGCACTTTTCTTTCTGGAAGAATCTAGGCCTTATTAGAGTCTTACTAGGGGCTTATGACTAATAAAACATGGAAGAACAAGACTTTTCAAAAGTTTCTGAATAATTTTTCCACCTTAGCATTCTGTAGTTCTCTAAATTAGGAAAATAGAGCCAGTAAAGAACATTTCAGCACACGTTACCTGGTGTTTTGCAGTAGTACGTTGTCTCAGGACGTTGTATACTGTATGGTGAAGGAGGTTGTGACTTGAAGCATGCTGTTTGCTCAGCTTTTGAATCAATGACCCATACTGGCATTTGGGAAATGGATTATTTAGCTTTAAACACTCCTCAATTTCTTTCAGTATTTATTAAGCAAGCAAATAAGTTAAATAAAAGACAAAAACATTTAAGCCTAACTGTTTCCTGATGTTATAATTACAAGACCAAAAAGGGATCAAACACTATCTCCTCTCCTGTATTCTTCAAATTCCCCACTTATAATTTTTATTGAAGACATAAAAATCATTTAAGGTCTATATTGTTCAGGCATCCACAGCAAAATGTTAACCTATGCCTTTACCAAAAAAGATAAACGCACTAATTTTTTATTCATTACTTATTTTTATTTATTTTTACTTGTGATTAGGTCAATTCACTTAGAGGCTTAGTAGGTTTAATACTGTTCCAGAATTTTGAGTACAGTAAAGTATAAGAAGAAGAAACATGGGGTTTTGGTATTAGGCTATTTGTGAGTGTTCAAAAACAAAGGAATAATAGTAATCTATTACAACATCCCAGTTTCTTGTTTTTCTAGTTAGTGTGTATAAATTTAATTTAATAAGAGAAATAATAGTAAGAAAAATGCAGAGTGTGTGGGAAGCTTATCCCAAAACTTCTTGAGATACTTTTGGTGCTAAATTTATTTCTTATACCAGTTGAGGTTATTTGCACAGAAGAACTATCTCCAGGGGCATGTGTCCTGGTTTGTTTTCTCTTGCTGTGAAAAAAAACACTGACTGTAAACAACTCCAGAGAAGAAAAACTTTATTTGGTTTACACTTTCACATCACAGTCCATCACCATGGAAACCCAGGGCAGGAGCTCAGGGCAGGGACTGAAGCAGAGACCATGGAGGAAGGCTTTGCTTACTGGCCTGCTTTCTGCTTCTGCTCCGTGGGCCTCTAGATTCACCTGCCCAGCGGTTGCACTGCCCACAGAAGGCTAGGCACTCATCCATCAATTAGCAATCAAGAAAATGCCCCCATAGACATTTCCAATGTCCAGTCTAAGGGTGGTGGCAGTTCTTCAATTGAGGACCCCTTCCCAGATGTGTCAAATCGTCAGCCAAGAATAGCCATGAAAATAGCTATGGTTACTCTCTCTTTGAAGAAACGGTGGTATTTATGCACATGAAAGAACTTTATAAGATTTACCAGCCAGTCAAGTTTTACTTCAGAAAATTTGTCTTTTTTCGACAATTATTCACCCACTGGGATTAGTAAATTCTGAGAAATACCTTTCTCAGGATACAATGGAGCTTCAGGGTTTCAGATTTACTGGTCACAGCTCTATTAACCATGTAAATATGTCAACAGCAAACCCAAGATGAATTGATATGTTGATTCTATTAGACACACAGAGGTATGGTGAGGTGAGTGTCGTTAACTGTCACCACTGTATCACTCATTGCAGTTTGTTGGCATGATATCCTAAGCCAGATTCAGTGACTTATGTGAGCTCAGGATGGTCCTTTTTTCAGTCTTCTAGAATAATGTTCTCAATGATTTCTTAGTTATAACCACTATTACATTTACTCTTTTTTTATATTATAACTGCTGCCTATGAGCTTGAAGTATTTTACGGTCCCTGGTAAAGAGAAACACAATGGAATAAAATGAAAAAGGCAACTGATACTGGCAAAGAGCAGCCTGCAGTGTATCACAGGGAAGGACATTGTTTATGTTCTTTGTTCCGGATCCTGAATGACAAGCTTATGCTTGATTTTTCCATTTCATAATGTGCTGTGCGAACAAAAAGTTCTCACATGAATATGCACTCATAATAGTAGCTGAACCCTAGCAATTTCATCACAAATTATAAAACAATAAAATTCTCCTAAATGGTGTAGCATGGAAGTTGATATTCTTCTCATCCAACAGGTGTGGTGACATGTGCAAATCACCTCAGTGCCCCTCATCTGGAGGAACTAGCCAAAGCACACTGGAGGAGCATAAAAAAGAGAAGCAAAGATGCACAAGTTTTACATTGTGTTTTTATTGTGTAAATAAGAGAACGGACTACTCATCTCTTACTTCTTCTTCCTTTTTCATCCCTTAAAGGATGAGAACTGAGCTTATAATATAGAAAATAATATAAAATGTCTTCCCAAGAAATATCTTTGTATATAGTCTCATTGCAGGCCTAACATGCAGGTCTTCTTAGTAGAATATTCTAAAATGAGCTCTGGAGGAAGCTTCTGCATTTCAAGTTTAGAAAATCGATTTGATTTAACAATTCTGAGTCCAAACAAGAGGAGGAGGTGGAGTGGAGCTCAGTTCACTCTAATAACTCTTAGTCATCTGAACCACTCGGCCCCTGACCAGCTGGACATTGTCTACAGATCTTTTGCTAGAGTGGGAGTGTTGTGGGTATGTTCTCCTTAAGAATCACATTTTAGAAAATATGTAGGAAAACACATCTCTTGTTAACAGCTACCCCACAAATTTACAAGAATAGAAAAACAAAAAGCAACTGTGCCCAAAGACCTTTGGCTTGAGTCTTCTTAGCAAAGATGGGGGCATACAGAAAATGTTCAGAACTACGCTTCTTGACCTTGGGAGCTGAAGGGGAAACAAGCAAGATATGTGCTGACCTCTAGGACATTCAGGATCTCCAATTATTAATAGATGGATGCAGGTTCACCTGAAGAAAGAAGTCATTTGTACACATTCACATCACGTGCTCGTAAAGAGGCTACCTGGAGCTCGTCAGCCTCCTCGAGACACTCCCATTAAGCTGCCTACAGATGAGAATGCCTTTTCTATCAATAAAGGAGGAGCCACGTCCTTGGAGGTGAACACAACATGATGGGAGCTATACATCCAGTAATAGGAATTGGCTCATAGAGATGGAGAATTCCTTCACTGTGTCAGGGCTGGTAGATTATTTATTGATCTTCTCAGGACAAAAGTAAACCATTTGATATTACAGTGTTTCCTAGTCATGATTTAATGAAATATGGGAGTTCTATTTTTTGTAACTATTTTCAAAAATTTGTTATTCCAACACACACACATATCAAGATAGAGTTTCCCCAGTTATTTTTCAAATTCTGTAAAGATAACTGATATACATACTGTTATTACTGCTGGCAAATTAATAATTACTATATGATAAGCATTATGATATACATGTTTTCATTGCTTCATTGAATCCCCATGAAGCTCTTCAGGGTATATATTGCTCTGTTTTTGTGAAGATAAGGATACCAAGATGTAGAAGAGATAAATATCGAACACAGGAGCTTAGAGCTGGCACAAACCATAGTCCTCTTATTCTCCAGTCTCCTTCAACATTTTCTTTATCGCTTTTGGGAAGAGTAACTCTCTCGGTGATCTGCATAGAGAAAGCTTCTTTCTTCTAACCTATGAAAATCTGATTATTTGCGTTCTGCCTAGTTGTCAGCCGAGGACATACACTCCTGAAGTTAGCCCTGATATCGTCATTTTTCAACCCTGAAGTACCAATCAATTTAGTGCTCTTTGTCTCCCTGCTGACAGGGTAATCTGTCCCATCAGTATGTTTACTTCTGTCTACAAGTCGATATTATAAAACTTGTTTTTACTTCTTTTGCTTCAGTTTTTATTACCGTATCTTAAAGACTTTAGAAACACAATCTGCAGTTAGAGACAGTTCAACGTATATGGTGCCTGCTGCATACGCAAGAAGACCCTACAAGACCCTAGCATGAGTTTGACCCTAGAGGCTGAAACCATGTAACAAGCCAAGCTTAGTGGTGTATGGTTAATATCTTAGTGCATGGAAGGCAGAGACAGGGGGATCCCTGTGACTGGCTCTCATTGGATTGTCTAGTGTGGTTGGTAAGCATTCTAGGTCAAAGGGAGACACTGTCTCAGTAAGAGGTAGACAGCCTTACTGAAGATACTTGAGGTTGTCCTCTGACCTCTACATGTGCATACATATGTGCACACGCAGTGGCACCTGCACATACATGTACTTGCACGTCCACATGCACATCCATACATACAAGTGTAACATAAAGTAGTAAAAAGACCTGTCACGTTTATTGAAACACTGAGAAGTTTAAAAATCGAATTGTAAGGTTTGAGTTCCATTTTTAAAATGCATGATACATGCGTGTTTGCGCATGTGCGCAAGCCTTTTTCCTCAGAGGCTGGAAGAGGAAGCTAGACCCTTCAGGGATGGACCTTCAGGTGCTTTAGGAAAGCAGGCTTCTTTCATGAATTCTGGGTCTTTGGGTTTTAGGCGGTTAGAGCTCTTAACTGCTGCGCCACCTCTCCAGCCTCAGTCTGATTTCTTTCTGAAGTCCAAGTTGAACTGAATGTATTTTCAAGAGTCTGGGGAATTGCTTCTGCAGTTTGCCAGAGGTATTTGGGATGTTTCTTTTTTCTTAATTTCAGTATTTTTATTAATTTACATTTTGCTTTATGACTGAAGTCTCCTCCCCAGCTTGGATACTTCGGCTCTGACCCTCAAGTCACAATCAACCCTCAGAGACTTAAAAAACCAACACTTTTTAAAAATCCTGTAAAACATTCATAAGCAGTAGGCAGCATAATATTTAACTTGGCTAATTCTAGAAACCATCTGAGATTGTTTCAACGGCTACATGCTTGGGTTAAATAAACTCAGAATCATCATTAGAAAGTGCTTGCTCAAGAGGACCCTAAGAAGGAAGCATAGATCACAAAGGAGAAATAGATGATATCTACATGAGCAAACTGGGGGTGAAAGGGTGGTAATGAAGGGCAAGGGATGGGGGATGAGAACATAAGGGAAAGAGAGGTTCAAGCTGGAACAGGGACAGAGTGGGAGAGCAAGGAGAGAGATACCATGATACAGGAAGGCATGATGGGAATAGGGAGAAACAGAGTGCTAGGGAAGTCCCAGGAACCCACAAGGATGACTCCACCTTAGACTACTAGCAATAGTTGAGAGGTGCCTGAATTGGCCTACTCTGGTGATCAGATGGGTGAACACCATAACTGTCATCATAGGGCCTCCATCCAGTAACTGATGAAGGCAGATGCAGAGATTCACGCCCAGGCACCAGGCTGAGCTCCAGGAGTAAAATCGATTAGGGAGAGGAGGGATTCTATGAGCAAGGGACATGGAGATCATGATGGGAAAATGTACAGAGATGGCCAGTCAAACTAGTAGAAACTCATGAACTGTGGACCAATAGCTGTGGAGCCCCCATGGGACTGGACTAGGCCCTCTGGATAGGCAAGACAGTTGTTTAGCTTGAACTGATTAGAGGCCCCCCAGGCAGTGGGATCAAGATCTGTCCCTGGTGCATGAGTGGGCTTTTTGGAGCCTTGTGCCTATAGTGGGACACCTTGTACAGCCTTGGTACAGGGGGGAGGGTCTCAGACTAAATGTACCAGGCTCTGCTAACTCCCCATGGGAGACCTTGCCTTAGAAGAGGTGGGAAATGGGGGTTGGATTAGGGGGAAGGCTGGGGGGGGTAGGAGGAGGTAGGAGAGGGGGATCTGTGCTTGGTACATAAAATGAATAGAAAATTTCTTAATAATAAAAAATAAAAAAAGTGCTTGCATTTAATCTTGCTTAAGGTTTCAACACAATTTATGCACATAGGGACCTTTTTTAAATTTTTGTCTCTTTTTCCTTCTTTGTGAGTGTGTTCACGGGCATGTTTTCATGTTTGCATGTGAAGGCTGCAGTTGATGCCTGGGATCATTTTGGGTTACTTTCCTCTTTTGTTCTATCTTGAAGTAGAATCTTCCAGTTCAATCTAGAGCTTACAGGAAGGGCTAGTCTAGCTAGCCAGCCTGCTCCAGGCAGTCCCTGTCTCCATTTCCTAAGGCTGCAATTACACATGGCTCCTTCATCCATGTGGTGTTTCCACGTGTTCTGGGTTTCTAACCTCCAGTCCTCCTTCCTTTAATCAGGCTTTAACCAGCACCCCACAAGACACACTAGCTTTAGTTCTGAGAACACTGTCAATATGATTTAAGTTAGAACTGAGTACAGGCCGTTTTATTCTAATGGGGGAGTTCTGTCACACAGGGAAGGTTGTTCAGTTACCTTAAATGAAGAAGTCATGAAGGAAAGGCTTTGAATGCTTTATTAACAGAATGTTCTGGCAAAGCTCTGACTTTTTTCTTAGGAAGTGTAGGCAATTATTAAGTTGCAAGAGCTTGAATGGATTTCAAAAGCTCTGTGAGTCATCTAGAATGCCACGCTTATTAGAGCTTTGTTGAGCACAACCTTTTGCACTTAGGAGTGTGTTTCTGCAAAATTCATCTCCCCATAAAACCAAATTGAATTTCATTTTTTTTTTTGGATTGAGTTCTGACAGCTAAGTAGCAAACTCTGAATTGTAAGTCAATAATCCTTCTACCTACAGGACTGGCATTAAATTTCCTATGCTTTTTCTTGACGCCATTAGCTATTTGATTGCTATTATATCATTGTACATTGAATTTCAGAACTTCTTAGTCATTATAATAATGCTGTGAAAGTATACCTTAAACTGTACAGTATGTCATGAAGTCTCCTCATAATAGGCTCTTTCTGTCTTTAGCAAAGGCCATTGTAGAGACAGTTCCATCTGTGCTTTTAAAAATAAGGGGAAATATTTTAACAAGGGATTTAGAACTAAATAAAAACACATGATATGTAAATTAATATGAATGAACAAAAGCAACAACAACAAAAGCATCTTCTTCTGTCTATCCAAGTTAGATAGCCTAATAGGCAATACATTTGTAGTCCCTTGGATTAAGCTAAATACAACAGTAACATGGGGCAGAATTACAGTTTGGCCAATGGACCACATATATAAAAGTAGCCACTTATGATTATACTGTAGTCGAACTCCTATTGATTAATAATGTCATAAGCATTGTTAATACAGTAGTGTAATGAATCACTTACACATTGGTGGTGCTGGTGTTGCCAACACACCCACTAAATTTCCAATTATAAAGTGTAGCATATGCACTTATGAACAGTATCTATATTTAATTATTATGGTAGACTAATGTTCCTGGTTCATGTGCTTCTTATGTTCTATTTTTATCATTTTTAAAAGAAAATGCTCATAATTAAACATTTAAAGTGATATAGTGTCCTGTGTCATGTTGGCTGCAATTTCACAGGAGTTTATAACTTCTGAGTCTGACTGCATTACAAGATTCTGTTGTGGGAGTAAGCTGTTTGGCTAAGTCAGCCTTGGGGCAAGTCCAGCCTATGATGCTTTCCAATGACATGCCTCAGAATTTCCTATGCTCTCAAGCATTGCCTGACTGTAATGGCAGAGTTGATATTGTAGACTCTTTCCCACTGGTCTAGAGCCCTTTGCAAAGCACTGAGCATTCATTACCACATGTGATCTTCACAAGAAACCTGTGAGGGTGTCTCGTCTCACTTTAAGAATGGAGAATTTAAGAGCCACAGATAAGTCTTTGCCTGAATAAGTGATGCATAGTTTGGTTGACACCATCACCTATTCCATTCTGATACCAGGTTCCCCTGCTCTGTGATGTCACCTCTCTGAACAACAGTTAAGTAGTAGAAGCTTCCATGAGAATTAATGAACTGGTTCTGCCCAGTGACAGGAGAACTTTGGTGTTGTGAAGACAGCTAGTACTTCCAGAATGATCTTTGGGTTTAAGATGTCTGCAATAGCTGGCATAGATAAAATTTTAAGTAAGGAATTGCCCCAAGGTACATACAACATCTCTTATATTACCAAGCACCAGAGAATAATCTGTGGTCAACACACTTGCATTTAATAATACTCTAAATGTTCTCAAATTCAAGGTCCTTCAAATTCTGAAATGGAAAAAAAATTGTGTGTGGTAAAAACCAAGAAGTTATCCACAGACAAGTGTCCACTTTTCGACTCTCTTGATGAGTACACCTGAGTACAAAACAAGTTTAGAGGAACGTTGGATGTTCGCTCAAAACAAAGAATCAGTTGATTTGCTCGAACACTGAGAAGAATTGGAAGGAAAGGACGATCCAACGTTCATGAGAAGTATTCAAAGACAAAGAATACAAATATGTTTCTTTGGAGCTTCTATCAGGGAGGGATAATATTTAAAACAACTCTGTTTTTTTTGGAAGGCAAATGTGTTAACTAGGGCATTCAGAAAATAAACAAGACACATTGCAAAGTTAACTAAGCAGTAATCTTAAAAAGTTGTACTAAAAAGAAAATTGATTAGACTCTGATTAGACTTACTTTTCGATATAGTATTTGATGTAGCCTGGCCTTGCCTTAGATTCTCTAAGTAGCTCAGGATGGCCTTTAACCTCTGTTCCCACCTCCCAAGTTCTGGGATGACAGGTGTGCACCATCACACCCAGTTTCTGCTTAAATCTGTTTAATAAAGTGCATCAAATTATGCTGTCACTTCGTATGTTTTATGGGTATAGAATATTACTCCAGTGTACTTGTACAGGGAAATTTGCTGCGTCCTGTCTTAACATTTACACTTTTCACGATTCCTTTCCCAATTAAGCCCAATTTAGTACTGAACTTTAGAGACACAGTTCTCAAGCAGCCGTGATTTTATTTCCAGCACTTGGCAATGCTTGGAGATATTTTTTGGTTGTCACAAACAGGGAGGAGGGCACCACTGGCGTCTAGTGAGTAAAGCCATCATTAAACATTGTGCAATGCACAGAGAAGCCTCACACTGCAGAGCTATTTGTTCCAAAATGACAGTAGTGCTGAGGGGGAGGATGAGGCTTTCATGTCACATAAAATTCAGGCAAAGTGCTGTCGTAGTCTGTCCAGGCTGCTACGGCAACATACATTCCCATGACAAACTGGAAAAGCACACTTCTGGTTGAGTGTCTGAGTGCTTTCAGAGAGAAGTGACGTGTGGTTAGAAAATTGAGGTGTGAAGCCCTGTTGTGAATACAGACTGCACCCTCCGAGGGGCTGGGACCTGTGTGCCATGAGAATGCAAAAGGGAGGAGCTGGCACAGTAGAGATACTTTTTGTTGCTTCTCCAGCTTCCTCAGCTTTTGATGATGGACTTGCATAAGCCCCTCTCTAAGACCTCAGACTAGGACTTCACCATTGGACTCTTTTTCATTCTTGGTCTTCTAAGTATTTGGACTCAGCAGCTACTCATTTCTCTGGCTCTCCAGTCTGCAGTTGGACATTGAGAGACCATTCAGCTTCTGACTGCCCTAAACCAATCCAATGGGTTGTCTCATAATTGTTTACACTTCTTTGTTCTGTTTCACTACAGAACCCTGGCTGTTACAACTACACTGAATTATAAGCAACAGAATGTTTTCTCATTATTGTAGAGTCTAGAAATTCAAGATGGGAATAATGGCAGCTCTGGTGCCATTTCCTTAGCTTATAGCACAGGTGCCTTTTCCTTAGCTTATAGACAGTACTGCCTTCCCACCATTCCTTGCGGTAACAGAATGAAAAAGGAGCTCTTCCTCCCCTTTACAAGGGTACTCATCCCATTCATAACTGCTCTTCTCATGTCCTAACTGCCCCCCTAAAGCCCCACTCTCAAACACTAACATCTTGAGGGATGATCTTTTGCCATATGAACTTTGGGGGAAAAGCATTTAGACCATGCAATTGTTTAACAGAAATACAAATTCTTGAGCATTACCTCTAGCAACTCTGATTTCAAGAGTGTAAATGGAATTTTGGAGTCACTACCCACACTGTTTTCATCAGGTTCCACTTTCCTCCCTCTCAGATGCCATTCTGAGAAACAACAACTTATTCAGGTTCTTCAATCAAATTCAAGACACTTGATAAACAGCATCGAACCTAAGAGTGGTGTTTGAGCACACTATTGAAAAGGGCTAGACCATTCAGCTACAAATTCCAGTTAAAATGTATGAATTATATATACCCATGTAGCATGAGGTCAAATAAGTACAAAGACATCACTTAGGGTTTTGTTAGAATCTTGGGTTTTGATCCAGACCCACAAATTCACAATCCACATTTTCACAAGATCCTTGATGTTAATTATATAGGTTTCAATGAAATGATCAATCTAAACATTGTAAATGAGTTATCTGGTATAGGGAGTCATGTTTAGAAATCATTGCAATAGTGCTAATTATGTCAATAAAACCAACTGGACAGTGAGAGGCTAACAACAGGGAATAATATAATGCAAGAAATCCCTAAGAAGACACAAGAATTGGCTTAAAGTATATTCATTGTCAGTTTCTAGGTAACTATTCCTACATTAATTTAGAAGATTGAAACACCAATTATCATGGCACTGATCAGGGCAGGCCAGTTAGCTCATCTGAAGGCTCTAGAGAAAACTCCACTCCCAGCCTCATTCTTCATGGGACACCTACAAGTTCCTTGTGAGGGTAAGCATAAGGGTCTTGTTTCTTGGAGGCCATCAGTGGGAGGCCAAATGTAGGTTCAGAGACCAGTTATACTCTTTTCCATGCATCTCTCTTCTGTCTTCATAGCAGCATCATTCAATGAAAACTTACAGTCCTTTAAGTCAGCTATTCAGCCACCAGCCAAAGGAAAGTACTTTGCTTATTGGGATCATATAGGTAAGATTCATTTTCTAAGGTCACTTGTCACATACTGTAACCTCATGATAAAAGTAAAATCCATTATGTCTACAGATCTGGGGATCTTATCAGGGACAGGATGTTTTTCATGACATCTTAGAATTTTGTTCTCCATGCAGGTCTGCTGAACCGAATCTCTGCATCATAAAACAAAGGAAGGAAGTAGGGAAATGTGCTGGTGTATTTCTATAACTGCCTCTGGAGGACTTCTGCAGAGCTCTACTTTGTTTTCCAAGTATGTATTTAATATGCTGAAAGTGAATGGGAAGATTTCAGTCTTAAAGGTTTAAGCAAGTGGGACAGTTTAAAATAGCTGCTGTGGACAGTGGGGGTCAGAGATGAACAGAGAAACAATGAAGGAAGCTTTGAAGGCCAGTGCTGGGACCCTCAGTAGCGGTGCTGCTTCAGGAAGCCGGGGTGTTTCATGCAGGGGGAGCAGTCATGGACTGAAAGAGACCTGATAGAAATGCAGGAAGGCAGAAGGACCACTGTTTCTCAGTACTGTTAGGAACTGGTCATCTTCCAAGGACACCACTTTACCAGTGAGTTCAAACAATTATCTGGGAAAAGGTAGTGCTATTGATTTATTTAGTATTGTCTAAAAACGAGTATGAAAAGTATAATGAACCATTTGCACATGAGGATTTCATGCAAGTGGATGATACCATTTAATGAATTGTTTCTGTGATTTTTATAAACCACAGGAAGACAACATTTTTCCATACTCTATGAGACTGTAAAGCAAAGGCCACTGTTAACTTGCTAACAGTGGAGGCTTCCCGAGTAGCTTAATAAAGACATTCAAACGGTAGAGAATTCTGGGTCAATTATTTTATCTTCATTCACACTTTATTACAGATAAGAGATTGTGAAGTATGAGACTAACAAAAACAATGGATGACATCTCATCTGTCACAAGTCTCCTGGGCACAGTAGCCTTGGGAGGACGGGCTGTGTCCTTCACACTTCTTACCCTGGGGCACATAGCCCAGAGAAGCAAGAGGCAGGCTTTCTGTCTTGTGGGTGTCACACTCCTTAATCTCAGAGCCTGGACTGACAGTGTGATGCTTCAGTTTAGGTTTAGGCTGATGTTCTGCTTGGGTTTACTGTGGTGACTTTAAAAAAAATGTGAAAGAGATTGCTGTTATAAAAATGTATTTGTCTGATGCAAGTGACACCTTATCCTTGAATGTCAGTTAAAAATAGTTATAATAAACAGACTTTATGTGCAACAACATCCCTTTGCTTTTGGTCTGAATTTCTCGTTTAAAGATATTTATTTATTTAATAGGCGTGTGCGTCTGACACATAGACACGTGTACCTGAATGTATGCAAGTTAGCCTCACATGTGTGCATGTGAAGGCCAGACATCAACATCAGGTACCTTTCTCTACTGCTTGCCATCTTATTATTATTTGTTTTTGAGACAGTATTTTACCAGATTCGACACTAAACAATTTGGCTGGCTTGAAAGCACAAGGATTGTCCCATGTCTGCCTCCTCAACGCCAGTATTATATGTGCACACCATTGCTTCTAGATTTTTACATAGGTGCTGCTAAACTGAACTCAAGTCTCCTGACTGGTGGAATAACTGCCTTACCAACTGAGCTATTACTCTTGTCCTGCAACTCACGCAAGATACACTTAAAGATGGTTTGAAAGAATTTTCCGTGTTTTTTTTTTTTTCAAGACAGGGTTTCTCTGTGTAGCTTTGCACCTTTCCTGGATCTCGCTCTGTAGACCAGGCTGGCCTTGAACTCACAGAGATCCTCCTGGCTCTGCCTCTCATGTGCTGGGATTAATTTACCTATAAAAAGACTATCACTTAACTTATCAGAAAGACAGCCAAAAGTTCTGTGCATCTGCTTTGATAATTTTTCAGAAAGACAGTCAAAAGTTCTATGCATCTACTTCCCTTAAGATCTTTCTTGAATGTGTGAATGTGTTTTTACAATGAGAAAAACATACTTGATGTGATTCTGAATGATGCTTCTCATTTCTGTAGAAAGAGACCTAGTCTCCAACAAGAGGAAATGGGGATCATATTTATCTTTCTTTTTTTAAAAATGTGTGTTAACTACATTTATTGTCTTTGAGTTCTGCTTCAGTTGATTTAATAATGCACATGAGAAGCATGATGGAATGGACATCTTTGGAATCTGTCCCTTTCTTTAGTTCTTTGGGTGTGATACCTAGAAAACCACTGCAGAGGAAGACAAAGCTAAAATCTGTGAGAAGCAATGAAGTGACGCTTAGTGCCTATTATTAAGCATTATCCACATTGGTATGATGATACATCTTCATCTCATTTTCCCAATATGGCAAGACAGTCATTATTATTCATATTTCTAAAGGAGGAAGTGAGACAAAAAACATGTAGGAGTATTTTGATAGAGTTCACTGGAAATCTGGAATTTCTAACCAAAGCTATTTACAATACCTTCCCTAAAGAAGTTATCATACACCACTTCTCTATCTCAGACACTCTAATGGGTCCTCCTAATAAGCAGCAAACTGGTCACTATTTTCAACAAGACCAGCCTCCACTTCATCTCCAGTACTAGGGGCGGACCATGCACAAGTCAACTCCTCCTTGGTAGCTATTACATTACTGCTCCCTCTTCATGAACTCTGTTCCCACCAATATCAGCATGGCTTGCTTTCTCAGCAAGAATCAAATGTGAAAGAATGGGTCCACATTTTACTTGATTGCTATCCCATCACATGGGCCTTTAATTATCATTCCCGTGCCCAGTTTTAGCTTCATCACATCACTGACGTGTGAATTTGTTTTTGTTGTGTCCCCATTCTCTATGCATGAGAACAGGATCTTGTTTTGCTCAGTGTGATGTCCCCTATGCTTAGACTGGAGCCTATCATACGACAATCACCTCAATCCTATTAAATGAGTATATAAATTATTAACATTTTATACAGCAAAGGAATTTACTGTTTGCCACTTGTTATGGTCTCATATCCAGCACTGAAAAATTTAAGAGGAATTTGTTGCCAATCATCTCTGAGGTGAGCTACTGTGGAGATATTTTCAGGTATAGAAAGGCTTCATTTTCTAGATAATAAAGCCAAGATATTTAAAGTTCTCTATTTTTGAGGAAATAATATAGTTTTAAGGACAAAATAGGATGAAAATCTATATGCGTTAATAGAGGAAAGAGGAGGTCAAAATGTGTAATCATTGTAGTACCAGTGACAGGTGGGCAGGAAGAGGAGGGACTTCCCATGCTCCAAAGTTTTGCAGTGTATATTTTTAACTTTAAAACATGTTCTCTGAGATTTCATACATATGTACTATAAAATACAATATCTATCCATTCGCTCTTGAGTCCTACCCTTCAGTACAGATTTTACTGGTGATATTTTAGGGAAGAATTTCTTTCCCACATGTGAATGTAAAGACTCTAGCTTATGACAACAGCCAAGCTTAGCCTTTTCCCTTTTCTCACAGAAAGGATGACATAAATATTTAGAAGGCTTGAAACCCCCATTTCAAGGGAAAAAGGAGAAATATAGTGAAGAGAATTTATGTCTGCTTGAAGGACGAATCAAGATTTTTTTCCAGTCAGCCATTATAATGCTACATCTAACAAAAGGAAAATATGTCAACATTCAAAACAATGAAATATTTTTATTTCATCCTGAAGAATTCACTCAAAGTAACTCAAGATTTGACTTATTAACCTGGCTTCTACTAAGGTCATAATATGAATAATTAATCATTTCAAGTATTAGTCTAGAATCTAAGCATTTTCTAGGTGGGCCATGCACCCTATGTATTCCTTATGTCTCTCTCAGTATCCCAATTGACCAGTGATTACCATAGCTTTAGTCCACAAAGAGAAACTGGCTCACCTACAATTACCTCTGTGCCCTTTCTTATCATTTTAGAGATGAACAAATGATCTGCCTTCACCACTCACCAGCTCCATGCACAGAACAAGGTGAGGTGCCTCCTGTTTTTATGTGCCTGTGCTCTATGATGACCATAGACCAATGACCATAGGACAATCTGCTCGGGGACAGCCAGAATGTCCTAACAATTAGGAATAGCATCTACATCTTTTGTTGCTGGTTATGTGATTGCAATTTACTAAAGTCATATGGTAAAAGAAGAAAGCTATTTAAGAATTTCACTTGAGAAAAGGCACACAAGACACAGCAATGTTTGGTTTTTACTTTTACTCAGATTCAGGCCTTTCACCTTTCCTGAAGTAGATACTGCTTCTTCATTTACTATGGGGTTATACGTCCATCAAGCTTATTGTAAATCGAAAAAAATACATAATTCATTTAACCTACTGACAGCAGAGCTTAAATAGTCTTCCTTTCCCAAGACTGTTATGCCTCGATATTGTCAATGATATCTAAAATAAAGCTTATGTTTTATGATAAAGAGTTAAACATGACATTCACATACACTTATAAGGGTATTTCATGGAAACATAGGGCAAATCCACAAAACCCAGTGTTCCCAAATTGTTGGCAACTTCATACACTATCCATTTTTCACTGTCAACATTGCATGTCTCCTGGGAACTGTGGCTTGCTTCTGTTGTCCACCATTGTGAGAAATTATTACATGACTTATGCTAGCCTGAGTGAAGATCAAGATTCTAACCCAGAAGTACAGTTAAATGCATGTCACTTTGGGACCATCCTAAAGTTGGAGAATCTTAAGTCAAACCTTTTAAGTGAAGGATTGTCTGCACTTGTTTCCATGTCTTCCTAGGGATAAGAACTTGTCACACATGAGCATTCTTATGCTATCCCTCTCCATCCACTGGGGGTGTTATAGTTTCACTTATATCTCCACATTTATTACCCAGCACATGGAAGGTATTCTAATTATTTTCAATGGTAGTTCAAATTATGTAAGCAAGACAAATGTGCAGAGGAACCTAGCAACACAGCTGTAGGGTTCTGTGTTGGACATTGACTTTAGAATAAATAAAAGTAATATTTGAGTTAAAAGTGTCCATTCTCTATTTCCACAGAAGTAAAATGGGAAATCTGGCACTATGAAAAACTCGTGTTGTTTATTCTACTTTCAAGATATGATGAGGCCTTTGTCTTTTCAACTTTTTAAAAGAACTTCTTTTGCTTTTTAAGTCGACTCATTTGCAAAAGAAATAATTTGTAATTCATCTTTAAAGAGGAAAAGATATAAACTTTCAATGCACATGATTCAAGACAGAAAGAATTTTATGATGATCTGACTCTGGGTCAAGACACTGCTTTCTCAGAAGCTTTGGTCAATGAATCATGTCCAACTTACATGCTAATTTCCATCATGATAAGGTTATGCCTTCTAAGAAGATGAATGGACCTTTCAAATGGTAGTTTTGCTGTCAGAATTTGCCATGAATATAAACTCCTCCAAAAGATATTTTTCCTTAGCTAATGATGGACTATTTCATTCACTCTTTTTTTTAAATGATGAATGGTTGAATATAGAAATTGAAAATACAGGATGAAGTTACATATCTATTTTTCTCTCACTTGTCTGGAACATTTAAGGCCTGAGTAGCTTTTGCAGATGTGCTGGGTTATGGATTAGAACTTAAAAATCCCTGTCATTTAGGATATTCATACAATGCGTTTTGATCAGGTCCCCCATCCCCCCCTTCGATGCCATTCCTTCCCCGTTGTCACCTTTCCTCTACCAAGTTCACACCCTCCGTTTTCTTTTGTAAGCCTACTGAGTCCCCTTACTGCTGCCTCTGTGCACATGGGTTGGAGACCATCATACCCTTGAGGAAAACTGTCTCTGCTTCTCCAGGATTGCATGTAAAATATGTATTTTATTTAAAATGTAAAACAATAATTTGTGCAAAAGCTGTTCTTGGATCATTCCATAGATGTATACAGTGCATTTTGATTGCTGTAATCCCCCTCCACTTCCTTTTATGTCCCTTGTACCATTATTACTACCACACCTCTTTACAAGAGCCTTTCCCACATTTATGTCTTTTCCTTTTGAGACCCACTGAATTTAACCAGGTCTGTCTGTATGACAGGGATGTTGAGTTTCCACTGGAATCTGGCAGGCTCAGCAGTAGGTACACAGCTGGAGACAACTTTTAAAGTCATAGTAGGTTGATACACTTGTACACTGTAATAAAGTTAATGCACAGTGAAACAGAAACCTGTTTATCTATTATAAAACAATAAGAACTCACTATCCTTTACAAACTATGTTAATAACTAGCTTTAATCTATATAATTTTCTTCCTCTTTTGACTGATTCAAGCTCACGTGAGATTGAGTGTTGTTGAAGCTCTGAATCATAATTGTTACTTATGAGTGACTCTTACAGAGCTGCTAAAGAGAAAAGTGGGGGAAAACCCTCAGAGCCAGAGAGCATCAACTCTGATTTCTTTCAGACTCAGAGATATAAAATGCTACCTCCTCTTCAATGACCATCACCAATGAAAATCAAATAGGGAAATAGAACAGCTATGGGTATGGGTAATTTTTTGTTTGTTTGTTTGCTTTTTACCAATTCCTCTTCCTGAAGTAAACACAGCTTGTTCTTTTTCTTTGGAGGAGCTGAACTTATCCTCCTCTCTTAAATACAGGAACCCATAGCCTGAACTCATCTAATCAGAGATCAGTTGTTGGTTTGAGGTTGGCCTCATATCCTACGTTAGACCAAACTGGGATATACATGGAGTTCAAAAATATATTCGCAACCCGAGGTGAGACAGGCAGCCCTGGTTAAACTCAGTATCATAAAATCCAAAAAAAAAACCCCATGCAAATGCAAGAAAGTGACTTGTAGGGAGGATGCAGAGATGAAAAAAGTGAGAGAAGATGGTGAGTGAGAGCAACCAGAATGTTTTATAAAGATGTATGAAACTGTCAAAGAATAAATTTAATGGAGTTTAATAAATTCATTGGAGTTGATTGGTTGGTTACAGACATTTTATCCACCAGCATATGAAATAAGACATGTAGAGAGATATGAAATCAGTTATTGAGCTGATACTACTTTTACAAAAAAGATTTAAAGAAGGACTTGTGGTTGTTTAACACCCAAACTTCAGAATTATGAGCCATACCTTCATAAACTAGGATATCTAGCCTGGAGAAGTGTCTTTTCATTGTATGTGGCCATGGGTGGAAGACATGAAAGATGTTTCTGGAATTCAGTATAGAAAGATGTTAATTAGCTTATGAAATCACTCTTATCCAGGACATGGATCTATTTCTGTCCAATGGAATAAGTTGTATTGCTAATGTTCCCCCATTAGCATTCACTAAAATGTAATTTGCAGGTTGATATGATTCTTTTTAATGTTTTCATCACTTTTTGAATGTCTTGTTGCCTGTATACTGTATTAGATAACCAATGGCTCTTTACTCATGAGGATACCTTCTACACCTGTCAAGTGTGAAGATTCATGATTCAAAAGTCCTAGACTTGAAGGGGCAGTAAGCAAGGTGAAAAGATTTCCTTTTAAAGTGGAGAATTTCAGCTTTGATTTTTGTAAGGAACAATTGGTTAGTAGAAGAATGTATTTAAGAAAATCACCTTTGAAAATAATGTATGGATAGATCCAGTGGGTGAACTTTTTGTCTGATTCCAAGCAAGCCTTCTTTCTTCTGATAACAGAACTATTGTTCCTTTAAGTAAGTTGTTCTCTAGAGAATGATAGAGCCGTCTTTGCCGTGGTGGCCTCATGAATTTGGCATGGCCAGTAGGAGCATGACTTTTCATTTCTTATGTGTCATTGTGCTTGTTTGAAGAATGTGTTTGGAATTGATCAGAGTCAGTAAGTCTCTCTGTTGTATATTTTCTGGGAGTGCCTAGAGGGAGAAGTTCTTTTACTCATGGATCAACATCCTGGTTGACTATAAGCCTTGGGTATTTTAAAGTATAAGGAAAGGACATTTTTAAAAGAATGCAGAAAATAGTCTTTACTCAGATTCTGCCAGTCACGCAGTCAGAGTTTGTCTGGTCTTTTCTGTAGGTGAATTTCACTTCATAGAAAGAAAACCTCTGCCCTGGTTCATTTGCAATCATCCAGATATCTGCCATTCAAAATCACTAATGTCATAATCCTGTTTATTGGTGTAAACAGGCAAAAGTTGTCATAAAAACTAAGAGTTAGGAGTTAGTTGAAATGTAAGACTCAAAGATGGCAAGTGACCTACATTTATTAAAACAGCAGGGGCAGGAAATACTCAGTAGAAATGGGGTGAGCGCAGTGAATTCTGCAGGCCACCTTGTCAAGGTTGGGACTAAAGGAGAAGGAAAATGGGAAGGAGAAGGGAAAACAGAAAAACGGGCCAGAGGCAAAAGGAATCCAACCCAGAGAAGCCATGTGTCAATCATACCCACCTACGTTTGAACTCAAGCCATAGGTCACCTTTGTGAAGACTGCCATCACCAGTGGAAGAAGACTGCCCGAGGCATTCTAGAGGATTTTTCTTTTCATTGCTAACAGGTGAAATCAGATAAGCTCAGAACTTTGCTCAGCTTCACCTCAGCTGCTTCTTTCCCTCTGGGCTATTTCGTGTGACATTCACCTTAAGATCAAACAGCTTCCTGTAACGGGTTCTCTCATATCAAAGCATAGGTTCTTGAGACACATGTTCAATGAGCTAGAAAAATATGGCTATAAAAACTCTGAGGAAGTTGTTTCCCATTATTACCTTTAAAATTGGGACTATTGACTCCATTAAAGGAGGAAAACAACTCTCTCTGTCAGAGAGGAAGAGTTTGTTTCACAGCCATCCTTGATGATGTAGGAAACGGGCAGGAAGAAAAACAGATTCAAAGATATGACCAAAAAGTCTTGATTCAAAGATATGACACACGGTCTGCCAGGAAGTAGTGACCTGGGGCATATCAGCAGTAAGTGACAGGAAAAGGCCTCAAGAAGCATGATGTTTTTCAGAAATGGTGACAGGCAGTATACGGTGACTAGGAGACAGTTATTATCCAAGTCCTGCAAGGTCATAATCCAGCAGAAATATATTAATGAGGATGGGGAACATGAAGGAAAGTGTGTACTTTAATGACCAGTGAGGGTTAGTGACATCAGGAAGAAAGGCTAGGAAATACTGATCCTGGGGTTTAAGACTGTAGAGCTCAATGGGATTGCAGGAGAGGTGAAAATTTATCTCAGTAGCCCAAGGGACACAGCAGACTATCAATGCAAAAAAAAAAATAGATGTAAAGAAACAAGGAAAGTTCAGAATCATGGATGATTTAAATTCTGCATTTGATAGATAATATTAACACAGCAGCTAATGTTTATTTACTGACCTATGACTTTTCAGTGTTGTTATATTAATGCTACTTAATTTTAAACATAATATCACAAAGTACAAATCACTATTGGCCTTTTGCAGATTGAAGTTCAGAATACAGTAACTTTAAAGAGCACAGAGCTCATAAATAGCAAGTAAAAATTTGTGATCACCTGAGTTCTAAAGAGTAGACAGCAGAATGCATTTCACCTGCTTTAAACAGGAGGACTTTTAAGATACTGAGTAGTTCCCTGGGTTCTTGGAAGTGATGGCATTTCTGGATATAGGCCAAGTTTATATGACAGGTACCAGGAGACACCACAGAGTTGGCCTAAGAATTGCATTGAGGACTTCTCTGAATGTGATCCATGCTTCCTTGCATATAACTGAAACTGTGTACACTGCTCTTCCCAGAAAATTCACTGCCTCTGCCACCAGATCCACCAGCCTTACCTTCCAGTTCACTTGGAATCAAAGTCACAAGAGCATCTTTTCCATAGACCCAAGAGAGGGACTAGGGTGAGGGAAGGATGCAACCTGACATGAAAATAAAAGGAGGCCTCTCTCTTAAGGACAGGCACACCTGGGGCTAGTGCCTACTGGAAAGTCTTCTTATGTTTTCCACACAGGATACCTGTTTTCCACATTCTACCTGCATCCTTCTTTGATGCTAATATCAGGAAAAAGAAATAACTTGATAGATGAGAGGATCAATGCTTTTTTAATCCACCGAATCATTTCAAGTTTACTGAATACATTGAAAACATTAGAACTATTTGTCATGGACCATCGGGTCATTTAGTCAGATACAGATTGAAAACTATCATTACATCTACTTATAACTATGACACTGGCATAGGAGTTTTAATTATTCTCTTTCTGTTTTGTTCTCCATTTCTAGAATGGTAAAAATGGATGACAGTGACATTTCATGGGAGCCACTGTACTCAGTAATCAGGAAGTACTTGTAGATGCTTACAAGGCACAAATGTAAAATGCAGTCAATATATGTATTCTCCAAATAATTTTCAACTGAAGGGGATTTTTTTCTTAAATTTCTACTTTTTACGTAGAATCCGATTTTTAACAAAATTCATTCCAACTTAAATATTCTTGATTTATGTGTCTCTTAAGCATTCTCTGAGAAAGCCCATCACACACTTCAAAATTTCTGTCTGATTTGTAGGCCTCCCAATATCTTTCATGTAAAACACTCCTTGCTCCCAATCAGTATCCTTTGTACCAGCCCTGATATTGGCTGCACAATAGAGAAATATATTCACAGACATACTGTGATGAAAGACTTGCCTGAGGCATAATTAGTGTTCAATAAAACACTGAAGTAGTTACTCTTAATTATTACATGGAATGAATATGTAGATCTAATGCTGCTGGAAATTGGAATCACAGGTTGCTAGGACTTAAGTGCTTCAACCTGAAGCTCCCCACAGTAACACAAGAAAGATGATGTAAGTGTCATTAGTCCCCAACTATAAAAATTATAATTTGAAATTTTCCCCCACAATTTCCAATCCCGGCATCCACAGTTCAATTGTTCACTCTATAGCTTGCTCTGATTCAAAGCCTGCCACAGGAATTTTAGCTTAAAGAGTTGGTGCTAACACCCGAACATTCTTCACAGGAAGGGAGTGTCTGAAATACTCCTGCCAAAGCCCTGTGAGGGAGAGAGGGTTTATTGTAGCCCACTGTTCCAAAGGGATACAGTCTATCATGGTGGGAAGGACATGTCAGCATGCAGGGACGGCATGGTCACAAGAACAGAAGGCTCACTTACCGATCACACTGCAAGTATACTCAGTAAGCAGGAAGTGAGACCACTTTGTAGAGACTTAAGGCCTGCCCCCAGTTCCTCACTTCCTCCAGTAAGGCTTCATGCCCTAAAGGTTTCACAACCTTCCTAAACAGCTCCACCAGCTTGAGACCAAGTCTTGAAACAAGAGAACTATAGGGGCATTATACATTCAAACCACAACAGGGAGCCTTTCCTTACACTTTGGTAAGTGTTGCCAAATCTTGATACAAAACTATCTCTCTATTATTCTCATTGTGTAGGATGCATAACAAAATTAGGATAAAATTTTGAATCATTTACTTAAGAAATAGTATAAGAATGGAGGGAAAATAATATTTAGCAGCTTCTAATAGAAAAATCAACAGGTTAATTCTTCTTGACATATAAACAATATAAACAATAAAGGAAACATAGAAAACTTAATGTATTCCAATAATACATTTTAAGTGGTAAAAGGGACAAGTTACCCACTAATGTAGCAGAATATAAAGGCAATGTGACAGACTAGTTGCCTCCTAGTAATACCCATGGAAGCATATACAATACCTGTGGATATTTTACCACCATGACGAAACAGCTTTACATGTGATTAAGGATGCTGAGAATTATCAAAATGATCACGATAGGTTCAATATAATTAAAAAAAATGATTACCTTTATATAAGGAAGGTAGGAGGGTCAAAATTCATGAGGGAGCTATGAGAAATGACAAAAAAAATCCTAAAATTTATATGGCCTCTCAAAGCATCTCAAATTGTTAAAAAACTTGAAACAGAAATAAAAATTGTTGGCCTTGCCTCAACCTTTGAAATCAACTACAAAGTAACAGTCATAAATACCTTTGCTATTTACAAAAAGACAGATCAGTAGCCAGTATAACCAAATAGATTATATAGGAATAAACTCTTGAGTATATTTTTAAATGATGTATTTATTTTTTATATATACTTTATATATAAATACTTTTATATACATATATACTTTACATATAAATACTTTTATTCTAGGTTATAATATAATAACATTTCTCCCTTCCCTTTCTTCCCTCCAAATCCTCCCATATACCTCTCCACGTTCTCTTTCAAATTCATGGTCTCTGTTTTCATTAATTTATTTTATGTACATATGTCTATGTATATACACATATATTCCCAAATATAAAACTTCTCAGTGTAATGTTACTTACATGTATGCTTCAAGTCTGACCATTTGATATTGGATAACCAATTGGTGTGTTTCATGAGGTCCCGTTTATTAAGTTGGTCTTAGTATCTGCACTATTGGTGTCCTGTTGAGGAAGTTGTCTCCTGTGCCTATGCATTCAAGGCTATTTCCCATCTTCTCTTCTATCATGTTCAGTGTGTATCTAGATTTACGTAGAGGTCTTTTATCCACTTGAACTTGAGGTTTGTACAGGGTGATAGATATGGATCTATTTGCATTCTTCTACATGCTGACATCCAGTTACACCAGCACCATTTGCTGAAGATGCTTTCTTTTTTCCATTGTATAATTTTGGCTACTTTGTCAAAAATCAGGTGTCCATGGGTGTGTGGACTTACATCTGGGTCTTCAGTTTGATTCCACTCATCAGCTTGTTTGTTTTTATGTCAATACCATGCAATTTTATTATTATAGCTCTCTAGTAGAGCTTGAAATCAGGGATGGTGATACTTTCGGGAGACCTCTCCTTTCTTGAACAGACACAGAGGAGGAGTGGATGGGGTTGGGAACAGAGAGGAGGTGCGGGATTGACTGGGAGGTGAGGAGGGAGGTTAAATTGCAGTTGGGATGTAAAGTACATAAATAAATGAAAAAAAAATAAAACATGAAATCCAAATAAAAAGAGTATCACTCATCCCTAAACTGGAAGGACATTTTGATACAGACTGTGATATGGATGAACTCTGAGGACATTATGCTAGGTGTCATAAGCTAGCCAGAAATACTGTGCGATTCTACTCATCTAAAGCATATAAAGCAGTAAAAATCATAGAAACAGAAAACAAAATGATGGTTGCTAAGGGTTAGGATCTGGGGAGGGGGAATTAGAATTAATGGATAGAGATTTAGATTTGCATAATGCACACCTGTTTCACGACAATGTGGCTATACTTAGCACCACTCAAATTCACACTTAAAAATGTTTAAGGTGACAAAATTAATGTCATAAAAATTTTTACAGTAATTAAAAACTCCTGTTTGAGTTTGAAATGGTTATAAACTTGCACAGGAGATATGGGGCTACAACAAAAAAATGTAACCCTGCTATTAGCATTTTAACTAATGATATTTATCAAAATGAATAACTTAACATTTATACAAAAACATTAACCAAACTATAAACATGATATCATAAGTTGCTTTGTTTTGTACATGATAACTTCTTCCTCATATCTGACTATAACTTGTACCCATTGATCAACATTTCCATTCCCTCTGTACTCCTCCACGGCTCTGAATAAACTAATGGATGGAGCACAAGCCACACTAACACAGACACCTCCTCCCCCCATACACATACACCACATACTACACACCACACACACAAACACCCCATACACCACACACCCACACACATCATAGCCACACATATCACATACACACACTCCCTCACTGCCTGCGTCATACATACACACCAATTGTAATACTATTCAGATATGAGAAGGACACAATTCTGTTATCCTTAACTACATAGAATGAACTGAAGACCATTATGGAAAATGAAACAAGTCAGTCCCAGCAGGACAATTATGCCACACAATCTCACAAACTGAATTTTAAAGGTTGATTTTATAGGAATTAGGAGGAGAAAAGTGGTCAATCTCATATTTTAGAGCATGAAAATAATGTGGGTTAGAAGTAGAAACAACCTCAAAACACTTTTGCAAAATAATTAGAAAGTTTTCCATTAAAAATTTGCATATCATGTGGGAGTCTGTGGGTGTCCAACTCCTATCTGCTCCCACCTTAGGAAGGGTTCTTGGGTGGAGGAGAGAGGAATGAGGAAATATTAGGTAGAAAAATCTTGACGAGGAGAAAGAGACACAGGATAGCTTGGGGAGGGCCCTGGGTCCATAACCAGCAGCCGAGAGCTTTATTCAAAAGGGATTTTTATAATATGCCAAGAAGAGAGGCAAAAGGTGTTCCCTTTGTAAGATCAAAGCAAACCGTACAGCCAAGTGTAGACCCTTCCAAACACCTGGTAAACACGTGGTAAAATCATCTCCTTATACAACCCTGCTGGGTAAAGCAAGCTCAGATTCTCTGACCCTGAGTAAGGTCTCACTAGGAAGCCTCTGTGGGCCACCACAATATCAGAGTCAAGAGAAGGGATGGAGCATATTCTTGGTTTGTTCTCCCTATTTTATGAGTTAAATTGTCTATGAGAATTAAGTAGTCTGTGAGGCTAGGTGCCCCAGCATTCCCATCGGGCCTGAAGAATTCTTGAGGCCTCCCCCATCTTCAATACATGTTGGAGGCCTGAAGAAATGGGTTCTACAATCAATGAAGGAAACAGCAGCAGTGAGGCAGGATCAACAGAGCCACACTGAGAGTGAAGGCCAGACAGGCCAAGAGCAACAAGCCTTCCTTCTTCCGTGTCCTTTTATCTGGGTGTTGCCCACAGTTACTGTGGCTCTTCCCACATCAATTAAGATAGGACTGTGGCCCACAAATGTACCCACAGGCTGGCCTTGTGTAGATAATTCCTCCTTGAGGCTGTCTTCCTGCATGATCTCAAACTCTGTCAAGTTGACAGCGTTAAATGTCAGAGGTGATAAAAGCACTTCCCACTCTGTTACCACAATAATGTGAGTTTGGTCTCTCGATCCCATGGTGGACCGAGAGAACCAACTCCTGAAAGCTATCCTCTGACTGCCATACATATTCCGTGGCATGCGAACTCTTTTACTCACACATATTCCACAGTAATAATAAAAACTGAAGTATAAAAAATAAAAATGTCCGGCCGGGCGGTGGTGGCACACGCCTTTAATCCCAGCACTCGGGAGGCAGAGCCAGGCGGATCTCTGTGAGTTCGAGGCCAGCCTGGACTACCAAGTGAGTTCCAGGAAAGGCGCAAAGCTACACAGAGACACCCTGTCTCGAAAAACCAAAAAAAAAAAAAAAAAAAAAAAAATGTCCAATAAATGCTACTCGGTGTGTTGAATAGCAAAACTGAAGAAAACTAGACTACAGCTTAATTGTTACTTTTTGCTGTTGTTTAAATTTTTCCAAAAAGACTAGATAAGCACTTATTACCATTTGTAAAATCAAATGTCGCTATCTTTAAAACATCAGACAGTAATTGTTCTTTTAAATTATGCAACAATGTAGGAAGATTCACATGAGTGGGGGGAAGATACCGAGAGGACGGAGCCCCAGGACTCCCACCTCTTGTAGCTATGGACACTGGGGATCTTCATGATCTTTCAGAAGGCAGAGTATTTTGTCTGTCTACGCACATTTTGCTTAGATGCTAATAACGTCTTGTCAGCTATGAAAGACCTGAAATAAAAGTCCCACATTTCAGAGCCCATCAACTTTATCTTATCCAAGACACTAGTACATTGAAAGAGTTTGTTCTTGGAATTAGACCTAGAGAAATGATAACCATAACTACAACGTAGCCCAGACACTACACCGAAAGGTTTAGGGTCTTGGGATGGAGGCAGAGGGTGCCTTGACATAAGAAGAAACACAGAGCTACTCTCTCAGCTTTGGCATGATGGATGAAAATCATTAGGTGACCTGGGGTGAAGTATGTGGCATACAGGGAATCCAAAGAAGGGCAGTACTTTATATTAGGAAAAGTTGCTCATTAAACACCTCCCAGCAATGAACAGGGTAGTTCCAGTTCCCTCCAATCTAGTTTTGAAAGAAATATGAAGGTCATTAGTCATGTGTTGACTCTTATTTAGTTTATCATGAGTGTGGGACTGGCTCTGTTCCAAAGCTGAGTTTGGAATAAAATAAAAGAAGACAGAACTTTAAGTTTTGAAATCAAAATGATGAATGACTTGTGGCACTACTACATGCTAGTTACATAATGATGAATGACTTGTGGCACTACTACATGCTAGTTACATAATGATGAATGACTTGTGGCACTACTACGTGCTAGTTACATAATGATGAATGACTTGTGGCACTACTACATGCTAGTTACATAATGATGAATGACTTGTGGCACTACTACATGCTAGTTACATGCTTTCATTGCACCCGTGGTTCCCACCATGATGTGTACCAGATAAAAGCCATACATACATTGCCGAAATCCAAAGACTCACAGAGCCCACATGCCAAGGGTTATAGGTTTATTTAAAGATGATTATATATGACTCATCATATCTAAATAGTTTCGAGCTCTGGATATTATAAATATTCATATTAACATTTTTGGAGTAATTTGTCAATCAAATATGTTTTTATGGTAGGATCCAGCATCCTACTAACTCAGAAGCACTGCTGATTGACAAGGTGGTTATTACAGGACTGGGACAGGAGACTTAGGTGTGGGCTCCCATCAAAAGCAGCTTGTCCTTGCAAGAAACACATCTATCCACTGAGGCATGCCCCATCCCCACCTCCTTTCCCAGTTTCAGGTTGCATCATCAGTTACTTCCCTACTCTGATCTCTTTCTGACCACCTCTGAAAAAACCTAGATCTCCAGTTCCTAATATAGTACTTTTTTAGTTGATACCTTTGGATTTCTCTGACTCTCACTCCCAAATTTATAGTAAAATTTAAAAATTTCATATATCGACACTCCATTGCACTAGTCTATAAAAAGTCTCACCTTCCTCTTTTTAGTTTGCAAGTGTCAGAAAATTTCTTGCTTCCACATGGCAAGGTTCCCCAACCTTTCTAAACAATAAATATTTCTGAGGCCCTTTTCTCGCTGGGAATCAGCAGGAAAATAAACGGATGTCGTAATGACACTGCTGTGTCAACATTACAATCCACCGTGTTGCTCGGGTGTCAAAAGACGGAGTCACTGAACAGATTTTTCACTGATTTCCTCCTGTAGTTGATGGCAATGCCTTTAATTAAAGACATTATCATCACAAAAGTGTTTAATTAGCTCATAATGTCTATCACGAAGCCTTTCCCTTGTATACTAATCTTCATGATCTTTAACGAGAGAAAAATTATCTTACTAAGATATAAAAGAAATAACATCTAAGTTTTAATTTGACATAATATTTAGAGCCCAATTAAGAAGGCTTTGTTTTTTTGGGCTTTTTCATGTTTTTCTTTTGGCATTTTGTTTTCTTATTGTTATTTGCTGTTTTGTTTTTCACTGTTTTTTTAAAATGTTCTTTGTTTTGAGAGATGAACTTGTGTGGGTGGGGAGGTGGGGAGTTTTTGTGAGGAGCTGGGGAGGGTAAACATGATCAAGGTATATTGTATGGATAATTTTAGTATATAAAGGAGTGGAATGGCTAGTTAAATTTGATTTAATGGCTTGGAAATGTAGTTCTTGCTTGTTGTTTCGATTTTCTGGTGATACACCTAAAACTATAAGCTAGGTATAGGTATATATCTTCACCAAATACATGCTGAACTTCAGAACCTAGTATTTGCCATGCATATTTCAGCCTCTCTCTGTAAACAGGTATTAAAATATAGATGTAATTCTTTTATAGCAACATAACTGAATCCCCATCAGATGTATAGCTAAATTCTAACTACTTAATTGGTATCATTTTCTAAAGTACACTGAATGCAATTAAAGCATTTGAATAACTATTTTAGCTGAAGAGTAAAACATAATCAGTCATCCCTGATTCAGGTGCAATTTTCTATAGGTGGTAATTACAATTAAACATTAAGAACCACAACACTTAAAAAATACACATTCTTGTATGTGGACTGGTATACATGTAGTGCTTTTCAGATTAGGGGAGAGTTAGACTAGAAACCAAGGGAGGAAATAAAGCCTACAGGACAACCCATGGGGCCTTAACAAAAGACTGGCCTGGGATTTAAATTCACCAAGCTCTCACAGACCTTGATTTGTAGATTATTTTCTCATAATTAGTGCAAAAGTCTCGTCTATAAGAAAGAAACCTCTTTCCTCCCTGTCCTTAGAGGGCTGCCAGAATGCACCAGGTCATGGAAGCGCTCAGTTTTCCATGCAGCAGAGCCTGTCTAAATGGTACCTGTTCTTTCTTTCTATGTATACCCAGCATATTTTGTTCAATTAAACTTCAATACAACGTTTTCCCTAAATGAAAAGGAGAAATAAATTGGCAGTGATGTCGCTTCAATCTGGAGAGGTGAGTTGCCATGGCAACAGGAATATCACCATACTTTCCTCTCCAGTTAGGCAGTGACAGAAACATACTTCACCTACTGAAAACAGCGTTTAAAAAATGTCTCAGGTGGCGCTGACATTGGAGGATTTTTAAAAGCACTTGCTGGGGACCAGGTCTACTTTGAGGCTTATAATTCTCTCCTGCTAGCTGATGGAAAAGATGTGGGCCCAAGGGAGAATTTCTCGATGTGCAAGATTTGCCCCTTGAAGCCTTCCTCAGGAGCTCCTCTGGCTTGGAAGATCATTCTGATTGTAGTGACAGGAAACTGTTGAGCTCTGCCTGATGCTTCCATTTTGAGCACTTGTTAAAATAAATGCAACATTTGTGAAAAGTGGTGCACATAGAGATAACAGCGTTAGGAAAATCCTCTGAACTGCATTTTATTTTTAAAGATTTATCTTTATTATTTTTGGTTATATGCATGCAGATATACACACTTAGCAGGGTGTGAGGCTGCTAACTACACGTGGGGACAAAGGACAACAGAGATGGCAAGCATAAGGTGCCCCTAGAGATGGAGCCACATGTGGTTGTGAGCCTTAGTCAGGTCTTCGGCAGGAGCAGCATGTGTTCTTAATTCCACAGCCGCCTCTCCAGTCCGACATTGTGTATGTGGTACAAACTCCTATGATTTAGGCTGATACTGGTAATGAGATATGTCCTTCCTTAGGCCTGGAGAGATGGTTCTGTGGTTAACAGCACTTGATGCTCTAAGAGAGAGCTTGCATTCCATTCCTACATTCACAAGGCGGCTCACAATCATCCTCATCTGCAGTTTCAGGAGATTCTATGCCCTTTTTCTGGCACCACAGGCAGCAAACCCATTTGTGGTGTATACATACACAAGCAGGCAAAACGCATCTGAACATAAAATAATAACATATCTTAAAAAAACATGTGCCTCTGTCATTCTTCTCTGTTATGGTGGGTTTACTGAAAATACATATTACATATTATGTGTTTTCCTTTCTGTATAATCCCTCTTTGCTGAATTTTTATTTCTGAAATTATTCTTTTTTTTTTCTGAAAGAATTACTAAAGCAACTATAATCTGGTCCCACTGTATCTCCTCCTGAGAAAATCCTGGTGGTTTTACATGGGCACAAACTTATTATATAATAAATTAGTAACAACAACTAAAACGTAGAACACCAGTTGAATGCACAATAGGACAATAATTCTCTAAAACTTTGCAAGCGAACACATGAACCCAGACCCACAATAGCACCAGTGAAATGCACAGAGACACCACGACATTCATGGAGTAAAACTGGGTGGCAAAGGTCAAGGGGGTGTTTGTTCTTTTCTTCAAGTTTTTCAAATATCATAAATGTGTATTGTCTTTGTATTTAAATGTGGTTTTTGAGACAGGGTCTCACTGTGTAGCCCTGGCTGGCCTGTAATTTATTGTGTAGACTAGGCTGGCCAGGAACCCACAGAGATCCACCTACCACTGCCTCCAGAGTGTGAGGATAAAAGCTGTGTGCTACCTCACTCAGGAAAATGTATTTTATTTTTAAAAGGTACATAAATATCAGTACGAAATTTACACATGATCTGTGAGCTACCTCGGCTTTTAGAATTTGATGGTTCAGAGAGATAAGAGCCCCATAAGTATAGGGTGAGAATTTAAAAAATATCTCATTGTGATAAAGAACACATTTACACAAAATATATATTAAATAAATTTGGAAATTAAAAGCAATAAAAAGGTAGTGTTAAATATTAAAATAAGAAATAGAATAGTTTATGATTTTATTTTAAATACTGCCTCTTCTTCATTTCCTCTCAACCTGCCTTAACTATTCTTTTCCCCTTTAAATTTTCAACTCATTTTACTCAATTCTCAAAAGGAACTGAATTATATCTATAAATAAAATCCATAAGTATATCAGTTTATAAGATTGTTTATCCTGACCTACACATTTAGGTGTATCAGCATTTCCAATAGAATGTTAAAATTTGCTGAATAAATCCACATTTTTGTTTGGATTAATGCGAGGCATTTTATGATAGTTTCTAGATTTTACTTGTGCAGAAATGCTGTCTTATTGAATTGCTCACATCAAGTTGCTTTGGTCATTCATAACCCAGTTATCTCCTACCTGTCATTTCCTGATAGAAATGTGTTAAATATTTTCCTCTGTGGCAGGAGCGTCTCAATTATTTTGAGTTAGTCTGTCAAGTTTGAGTTATTTAAGATATGTATGCCTGTTGTGATCACGCTCTTTTAGGAAATGGGAACTTTTATCAGCATGTAGTCGAGTTTATCTTAAACAGTCAATTTCTGTCACTCAGTCCAATTGCTGTGTCACTACTGAAGTCATGTGAGTTTGTTCTGGGCTTGAGCTGGGGACCAGCATTGGGGCAGGACTTGCCATACACACTTCATCATTTTGTTTTCTGTCCAATACTATCTTCTTTATTTAAAATTTTATATAGTATATTTTGATCGTGTTTCCCTCTCCCCCAAACTTTTCCCAGACCCTCCTCCTCACCTTCTCACCTAGCCTAATCTGTTTTCCTTCTCTCTCTCTCTCTCTCTCAAAAAAAAGAACTCACAAAAATGAAAATAAAACAATAAACTCCAAAGTGAACCAAAATTCCCCTGAAACACACACACAAAACACACACACACACACACACACACACACACACACACACACACACACACACACACACACAAAATTAAGAACAACCTCCCCCCGTCAAAAAAAAAAAGATTAAGGAGTTTGTTTTATGTTGACCAACTAATGGCCATGAGGGCTAGCCAGGGACACTTGATGGGAGAAATCAATTTTCTTTGCCAGTGGGAATCAGTTGCAAATAACTTCTCTGCTAGGTTGGGACTCTGCGTCTCCTTTCCCCTCTCACTGCTGGACCCCCATCTGGCTTGAACCTCTGTAGGTCTGGTGGTACTTAACACTGGGAGAGTACACTAAATTGCATTCCTCTGAAAATTTGGGTGCTGACATCCTAATCCTTGGGGGTAATGGATTTGGAAAAAGGACTCAGGGCAATAACAAAGCTTAAAGGAAGTCATAAGAGTAGATCCTTAAGAAGAAAAGCAAACTTTTCCTCCCTGATTGCATAAAGGAAAGACTATGTAAGGAAGACACCACAAGAAGCCAAATGATCGAAAACTAGCAGGAGGGGTCCTGCCAGAAGCAGGTCACAATGGCATGTGGGTCTTGAACAATTTGGCTTTCAGAACTAAAGTAAACGAATGGCTTTCTGTGGTTTGAGCTGTCCAGGCTATGACTTTATTCGAGTGGCCACAGCCACCCGAGAATGAATCTTTTCTGACCCAATACCACTTTAAAGTTGATTCTCATTTTGAGGTAGTTTTGGCTTGGCTGTCATGCATGAGATAGGGTTTATAGTTACAAGTTGTTAGAGAATGGTCGTCTCTCTCCACTTGAGGCTCGTGTGTAACCCAACAAGCTCATCCTGGGCTGTTGTGCTTGGGATACAGCACTTTGGAAAATGGAGTTAACAGCTGAGTGGTTTCTCCCATCGCAAATACAAGAAAGAAAACTAGAAAATTCAAACTTAACATAAGATAACACAATGACAAACTAGAGAAAGAGAAGACAGGGAGAAACGTAGTAGATAAAGAATGGGCAGGGACGAATCTATTTAAAAAGTTCCAAATCCTTTGTGTTAACAACTCCAAGGGGCCCTTTAATCCCCTCACCATGGTACTTGGTAACTGAATAGAGAGCACAGCTCAACTGTTTTATTGCTTAAAAAATATTTTGTTGGAGTTGAAGATTTAGCTCAGTGGTAGAGCACTTGCCTAGCACATCAGAAAACCCCTAGGAGCAGCAGCAATGGGTGTGCCTTGAGCCACCTGGGGGAAAGTAATGAAAATTGCTGACAGATACATGTGCAGCTACTTCCAGTACACAGGCAGTATTGTATAAATGTTGGTCTATTTTACAGGTTTGTAAAATGGTGCTCTCAGGGAGATCTTACTGCCTTTTCTAAAACCTTACCATAAAACATGAAAATGACTAGTAATATATGGCTATTTAATTTCAAATTTATAATAAATATAATGAAACTAACTTTATGACTGGATTTATGTTCCACTCTACAAGATGAAACCCATACTTGGCACCATTATTGGGGCCAAGAGCTTGTGGATAGGCTGGGTATAGGTCCTATGTAAGAAGAGCCTATTACAATTACTCTGCTACATGGACATAGTATTAAACTGACTCCAAATGTCTTATCCTTATACTCATGGGTTAGGGCATCTCATAACCGAGATCAGAGAAACACCCATTTGCAGTAAATGTTGAACAGAGACCCACAACTGGTCAAGGTGTAGAGAATAAGATGCTGCAGAATGCTAAGACAAGGATGGACATCTATATCATACCCTTCCCACCAAAGCATGAAAATCATTGTGGAAGAGGGTGCAGATGATTACATTTCTGCAAAATCTTCTCAGACATAACACACCAACCATTATCTCTTTGTAATGAAGAATTAAACTAGGAAACACAACCATCATTACTGAGTGTTCCTTATTTTTATTCTAATTTTAATTTATATTGTTCACTGTAAAGCAGTATTTTCCTTATTAAGTTGTCACATGTGCTATCTTGTAAACAACTTTTTCCTTTGCTATGCTATATTATAAACACTCTCAACCTATAATCCTTAAGGGTTTCTTCTACCATAATATCTGAAATCAAAAATAACAGTCATTCATGGTGGTATAATATAAAGCCCTGTAATTTACTCTCTATATTCCCATGCCCAGGGAATTCTCCTGTTTATAAAGATATATAAACACAAGTCTAGCCTATTTTCTGTGAAGAAATATATTTGACTTCATTTAAGCAAGAGACAAGAAAATGTTGTGCAATATGCACACACATTCCAGAAAAAGCATTGCCTTCTAAGTTACATTTTATACTGTTTTTTTTTTCAGAGAGAAATTGCAGACTGTACCACACATTAAGAATCATCACTAGATGTAGTTGCAACCCTTTTAAATGAAAATATCACCCTAGATATTCCATCAGGGAAAAAAGTTGGGAGAGTATGCTGTTAGTCTCTCTAAACTCCAGGGAGTGAGGCCAGCTCTCACATCAGCCAAAAACAGATAATAACTCAGGAGTTCAAGGTGTCTTTGAAATCAATTATTTTCCTCTTAAATCTTGTAGATGATTTCTGTGCTCTGAACTTGAATTCTCATGGGAAACAACATAGACATCAAAACTGCTCATGTCTGTAACAGGCACTCATGGAAGACTTTGTGTAGCTTCCAAATCCTTTTTGTTGACAATTCCAAGGGACCCTTTAATCCCCTCACCACGGTACTTGGTAACTGAATAGAGAACACAGCTCAACTGTTTTATTGCTTAAAAAATATTTTGTTGGGGTTGAGGATTTAACTCAGTGGTAGAGCACTTGCCTAGCATGCACAAGGCCCTGAGTTTGGCCCTCAGCTCTGGAAAAAAAAAAGATTTGTTTCACTTCATAAAAATGTCCCCACAACACTCTAATTTTGCTAGTTTATTTTTCCACCAGAATCCTAAATTTTCTGTTTGCAATCAAAGAAAAGCTATAAATGTATTGTCTGGGGAGGATTGCAAGTGTACCATTAGAAAGTGTCCTAAAGCCAGCACTCAGAGACCAAGGCTACACACACCAGCTCCCCAAAAATATTTTCCCTGGGCATCTACAAGATTTTCAAGAAAATTCTGGCTTTTGTTTTATTTAGAAAATATTATATATCTAACTTATTTACATAATACTATGAAAATGACTCAAATCACTGTGATTTAATCCTTTTTAAGATTTATTTTATTCTATATGTGTAAGTGTTTTGTTTGACTAGATGTATGTGCTCTATGTATGTACTTACTGCCTGGAACTAGTGCTGTGGAAGGTTGTGAACCAACATGTTGGCTCTGGGAATCAGCCTGTGTCCTCTGCGATAGCAACAAGTGCTCTAAATCAATGAGCCACGTCTCTAACCCCTATTTACTGTGACTGTTTTGCATTATGTTTTTATTGCTATTTAACAAAATCAGGAATCTATACTAAACCTAACCGCACAGTGTATTGTACAATCGTATATACACATACATGGATCCAGATCAAGAGTAATTTCACTACCTTAGTACACAGGCCATTCTCCCTTTTCAACCAATGTCTCTTCCTACAATTTAACAAGTATTCAGTCCCCCATAAAATTTTCCAGTTTAGTTTTTTTTTTAACTTCAGACAAATTGACTGACAAAATATATGTTTATAGGTCAGGTTTCCGTCACTGACCATCATGGTGAAATAATCTATTTTGCTGCATCTGTAAGTTTATTTCAGGCAGTTTCAGGATGTAGGCCCTGGAAGAGTCAAATGCAATTGTGGTTAATCATTTTATATCAGGAAATAAATGTATAATATTGCAAGCTCAAGGTACATACGTAGTTTATCAATTGGGATTTTGTGTATATGTGAGTGAGTGAGTGTGTGTGTGTGTGTGTGTGTGTGTGTGTGTGTGTGTGTGTGTGTGTGCATACAGGAATGTGTGCATGGTTGTCACATGTCAATCTTGGCTACTATTCCTCAGTAGCTGTCCACCTCATTGTTTTGAGGCAGGGTCTCCCATTGGGACCCAGAGCTCATCACTTATGATAGGCTGGTGTACCAGTGAGTTTCAGGGATCCATCCATCTCTGCCTCTCAGTGCTGGGATGATAAGAGCTTGCCACTATGTGGGACTTATTATCCGAGAGCTGGAGATCAGACCAAGGTCCTCATGCTTGTGTGGCAAAGTCCTTTACTGAAGGAACTAGCTTCCCAACCCCTAATTTTTAATCCAAGAGATCACTTCTTATTTTTGAACTTAAAATTTTTAGGTTTGGCCGGGCGGTGGTGGCGCACGCCTTTAATCCCAGCACTCGGGAGGCAGAGCCAGGCGGATCTCTGTGAGTTCGAGGCCAGCCTGGACTACCAAGTGAGTCCCAGGAAAGGTGCAAAGCTACACAGAGAAACCCTGTCTCGAAAAACCAAAAAAAAAAAAAAAAAAAAAAAATTTTTAGGTTTGATCTTGATGGTCAACTTGGTTGGACTGACAGAGTCCTAGTAGGTTAATAAAGCATTTAAACTCTCTCTCTTTCTCTCTCTCTCTCTCTCTCTCTCTCTCTCTCTCTCTCTCTCTCTCTCTCTCTCTCTCTCTCTCATTCTCGGCCATGATGATGTGATGATGTGAGCTAGGGTTTTTTTTCCCCTCCTTGCTGTGGTGAACTAAACTATCTCGAACCATATGATAAAGGAAATCTTTTCTCCCCTAAAGTTTCCTTCGGCTGTTGGTTCACAGTGGAGAGTCCACCCAGCACACTGAGTCAATGTCTGTGGAAGGATCTCTGACTCAGGAAATCTCATAGGCTATAAGACATCACCAGTTCTCTATCAGATGATTAAGGCATGCATTTCAGTAGTCATCTGCAGTGCTTTATAAACCTAATCTAGTTGCCAATTTTACAGATAACCTCTAGATCTCCCTCAGAAACTGTTGATGCTTCTCCGATTTCTGAATACAAGTTCACATTCCACATGTGATGCTTATTCTGAACCCAAGCTCAGAATCTGTTGTTTGATCTATAATCTCTCCCTTTAAATCAAAAGGTAGAGCTACATAGATTTGCATTTTAAATTTCTAATGATGAGTACCATACTATGTACATAGGAAGTATTCAAGAAACTGACAGATATATTGTAACAAAAGTCAAATATATTTGACAGGACTGTAATTTATTTCATGATTTGTGATATGAATTCCACTATTAAAATCTTCATATCTGTATTGTAGGTTACTATGGTTATTTGGGTATTTTATCTAAATAATCATTTATTTTTTTCCATGACTTCTGATATAATGTAGTATTTAAGGACTATTTCTTTGTACCAGAGGAAACACTCTTTGAAACTAGAAGACAAAAGTAATTTTGAAAATATGTTAGTGATATTCATAACTTGAGAGGAAATCAGGGGCCAAAACTTCATTTGCTTTTTCTGGGACTATAACTTGTAACTGCATGGAATGCTGTGAGGGCTGTTTTGTTACAAAGTAAGAGAAATTACAAAATATAGTTGTGTCCTCTAGTGTGGATGCCATGCAGCTAAAGATGCCTAGAAACTGTGTTCTAATTACACAGAATGTAATTGGTCATCATTTTTCTATCCTAAGAGTGACTCAGAAGTTTCTCCTCACAATAGAGGTGACTTCTGGTGGCACATCTGAGCAGTAAGAGAGGTCCGTTCACTACTTGAATCATCTTCTTAAATAGCTTCTTAAGTTAGTTCATCGTATCCCCTACTATTAAGATTCATGAATTCTTTGTAAAATATACCATTTAGAATTTTTACATAGAATGGTCCAAAAAATCTAAGCATTTTGTGAAGTTATTTCTGAATGTGTGTGTGTGTGTGTGTGTGTGTGTGTGTGTGTGTGTGTGTGTGTGTATGCATGCACCTATCTATGTGGGATTGTACATGCATGTGTGTGCTTGTGGAGGTTGGGCATATATATTGGGTGTTCTGATCATTCTAGACCTTGTCTTTGAAACAGGGTCTCTCTAGGATTTAGCCTACTTATCAACTAGTTAGGGTGGCTGCCAATTAAATTCTGAGGATTTGCCTCTTTCTTTCTGCCTCTGCTCTGCCTTGTGCTAGGATTACAGATGCCTATGACTGTTCCTGCTATTTTCCTGTGTGTGCTGGGGGACCATTCAGGCCCTCACCCTTGGGCAGCAGACACTTGACTGGCTGAACTATCACCAAAGCCCTGTATTTGAATATTTAAGCAACCTTCTCAATGTAGAGCATGTACTTAGAGTCTATTTTCCATCTGAATATATAGTTATCTTTAAAATTTGCTTTCAAATTTAACCGATGATTGCTAAATAGCCTTTAGCTTTACAGGCACACTCCTTTGTGTAAAACTGTATACAACTCAAGCACAGAGCCTACTGAGTAAGGCCTTTACATTGTCAATAAAAGGGGAATTGGTGTCTTTGCGGGGAAATGGTCAGTGTCCTCCTGCTCCCCATCAATGGTCTTCTGAATACTTCTGTTTCTATTCCGTGTAGGTTAGGAGTTAAGAAAAAATTTAATGATGATCCAAGTTGCTAAGTTAAGACTGTAACAAAACAGATCTATAAAAGTACTCTCTTACATTTACAAGACTATATTGGAAGGATTACTGAAAATAATTTTTAGACCAAACATTTGACTTTGAAAATAATAGATGGCTCATAAAATCTGTCTGAAGATGTGCACTAGCCAGGGAAGTTTTTTTTAATCATTTACTTTCCCCAGAACACGGTCCTTTTCTGAATAAGTCAGTGTGTACAGTGCACTTGAATGAGAAAAGATGGTCCATAAGAAGAGAGTCCTGAGGTAAACTGAGGTGAAAATGAACCAGTCTATAAACTGTCATTTTATAAAAGTACAACAGGTCTAATCCTATACATCTCTATTTGTTAAGACAACTACATAACCCTCAGAGGTGGAAGTTTTCACAAGCAGGTTCTATCCAGAGACCTGGTTTACCTTAGCACCCCAAACTAAAAAGTCTGAAGAGAATGGAAATGTCATACAGTATTTTGTGTCAAAACCCATTTTCTGCAGCACAGGTGTTTCCAAGCTGGTGCTTATCCCAGCATCTGCACTTTCCAGGGACTTCCCAGGAATGGAAATTCTTAGGTTCCATTCCAGAGCTACTTAATGGAAAACTACAGTTGGGGATGAGCAGCATGCTTTAATCAGTTCTCCAGGGAATTCTGATATACATCAAGGGTAAAAGTTTTAGTTCAATAGAAACAGGGAATGAAAAGAATTTGAAAGTATTAGGAAGGAAAAACCAGTAGTCAGTATTTGAGCTTCATCTCAAGTGAAGCCACCAGAGTAAGCACAGCTAACTGTTTAGCCTGTCTTCTGGAAATAATAAAGTTCCAGGTAGAAATTTCCTCTTCCTGAGTCCTGCTGCTGTCGGAAAATTAAAACACCAAGTTGGTCTGATCATTCACAAAAAGCAAAAGGTTATATTATGCTTATTATTAGCTCCTGCATTAAACTGAAACAACATAAAATAAGTTCCTATGTCCTTTATCATGTTTCAAGGTCATTGTTTCTTTGTCCATCTGTTTCAGTTTCACATCTTACTCTCATTGCTCTTAATCTCCTCTGTTTGAAATTGCTCACTAAGAAAAACACATTCCAATGCCAGCCAGGGAAGCAGGTGGGCAATCTTAACTCTCCCTCCTCTCCTCCTAATCCAGTCCCCCAGTCTCATCCCCAGCTGTGTAGCAGAACATCTGCTGTGACTTCTCTTCTGTCACTGTCCCTATTCTCAGGGGACTAAACAGATCCTGGAGGCACACCTTGCTTTTCTCCCTCCGGTGGATGCCCCCTGACCCCACCAGGTCCTTTTTTCTAGTCCAGCCCCATTTCTAAGTGCTAGCTCCCAATACCTAGTAATACATTCTACAGGAAACACCCAGTGGCTACATCTGGCAGGACCTCAGAAGCATCCCCTACCAGGCAACCCACAGCCTGCAGAACCACAGAGGGCAACAGAAACCAAGGTATGTTAACACTCACACAACAAAGACAATACCAGATATCAACATCTATAATTAGAATCTTCTCAAATCCAGATGCCAGTATAAAAGCACAATAACACCCAAGGCAATATGTCTCCACTAGAGCCCAGAAATTCCACTACATAGGCCTTAAAAAATGCAATATAGATGAAGTATAAGACAAGGATGTCACAATAACCTTTATGAATATGTTAGAGGCTCTTAAAAAGGATATGAATAAACCTGTTAATGAAAACACAAATGAATAGTGGAATGAAATGAAAAAAATTCAAGGAATGAAAGTAGGAATAGAATTAATAAAGAAAACCCAAACTGAGGGAAAACTAAAAGTGAAAAATTTAGGAAAGCCAACAGGAATCTCAGAGGCACACTTCACCAACACAATACAAAAGATGGAAGAAAGAATCTTAGGAATTAAAGACAAGGTCAAAGAAATAGATACCTAGGTCAAAATTAAAAATAAAAAATAAAACAAAACAAAAAATCCAGGTATAAAAACATCTAGGAAAATCTGGGACACCATGAATATACAAAATCTATGAATAACAGGAATAAAAGAAGTAGAAGAAACCCAGGTCAAAGGCACAGAAAATATTTTCAACAAAGTTACAGAAGAAAATTTCTCTAACCTAAAGAAGGAGCCACCTCTCAACGTCCAAGAAGCAAACAGAACATCAAATAGACTGGACTAGAAAAAAATTTCTATAGCACACAATAATCAAAACAATAAACTTACAGAACAAAAAAAGGATATTAAAAGCTGCCAAGAAAAAGAGACAAATTAAGATATAAAAGCAGACCTATTAAATAACACCTGACTTCTCAATGGAGACTCTCCAAGCCAGAGGGCCTGGACAGATGTGCTGTAGGCTCTAAGAGACCACAGATGCCAGCCCAGACTATGCCCAGCAAAACTTTCAATCGTGATAGATGGAGAAAAAAGACATTCCATGATAAAATCAAAGCAGAATCTGTCTATAAATCCAGCGAACAGAAGGCCTAGAAGGAAAACTTTAGGTTAACTTGAAAAGGTTAAACACACCCAAGAAAACAGAAGGAATAAACATTATCAGGTTAGTAAATATGGGCGGGGAGCACACCGCAACAACAGCAAAGCAGAAAATAACAAATACTGCTTTTTGACAATTCTCAACATCAATGTTCTTAATTACCCAATAAAAAGACACAGACTAACAGAATGGACTCAAACACACAATACATCCTTCTGCTGCATCCAAAAAGCACACCTTAACGTCAAGAATAAACTTCACTGCAGGGTAAAAGGATGAAAAAAGATATTTCAAGCAAATAAACCTAAGAAGCAAGCTGGTATAGCCATTTTAATATTTATGAAAACAGACTTCAAACTAAAACTAAATAGAAGAGATAGAGGAGGACACTATATACTCATCAAAGGAAAAAAAATCCACCAAGAGGACACTGTAATTCTTAAAATCAATGCACCAAGCACAAGGGCATCCACATTTATAAAGAAAGACTATTACAGCTTAAATCATATATTGGTACTCACACAGTGATAGTGGGTGACTTCAATACCCTACTCTACCAATAGACAGGTTATCTAGACAAAAACTAAACAGAAATGCTGGAGCTGACAAACATAAACAGATATTTAGAAAACATTTAACCCAAACACCAAACAGCTCAATAGCTCATAGAACTTTCTCCAGAGTTGATCACATACTCAGACACAAAGCAAATCTCAATAGATACAAGAAAATCAAAATGACACTGCATCCTACTTAACTGTCATGAAGTAAGCTGAGTATCATCAGGAAAAGAAGCAACAGAAAGCTTGCTCATTAAAGTTCAACTATGAACTACTGGATAAAAAAATGGCTCAAGACAGAAATTAAGAAAGGAATTTAAAAAATCTTAAAATTGAACAAAAATGAAAACAGAACATACCCAAACTTATGAAACAAAATGAAGGTGTTTCTAGTAGGCAAGTTCATTGCACTAAGTGTCTACATTAAAAACAATTTGGAGAGATCTAACATTAGTAACTTTAGCACATCTGAAAGCTCTAGAACCAAAGATGAAATAACAAGGAAAAGAAGTAGATGGCAAGAAATAACCAAATTCAGGTCTGAAATTAATAAAAATAAAAAAGAAAATACAAGGAATCAATGAAACTAAGATTTGGTTCTTTGGGAAACCAATAAGACTGACAAAACTTTAGCCAGATTAAATGAAAGGCAGAGAGAGAGAGAGAGAGAGAGAGAGAGAGAGAGAGAGAGAGAGAGAGTCCAGTTTAACAAAATTATCATAAGGGGACATAACAATAGATGAGGAAATCCAGCAAATCACAATGACATATTTTAAAAAAACTTTTACTCTAGGTAATTGGAAAATCTGAAAGAAATGGATATTTTTCTTATTATATACTATCCACTAAAGTTAAAATAGGATCAGATAAGCAAATTAAACATACCTAGAATTCCTAATAAAATAGAAGCAGTTATTAAAAGTCTCTCACCCCCTCCAAAAAGAAAACCTCTCAAGTTAGATGATTTTACACATAATTGTACCATGGTTTTGAGTAAGAGTTAATACCAATACTCCACAAATTATTCCAGAAAAGAGAAACAGAAGGAACATTGTCCAAATCATTTTACAAGGCCACAGTTATCATTATACCTAAACCATATGAAGACCCAGCAAAGAAGAATTACAAATGAATTTCTCATATTGGCATAGGGAAAATTATACTTTCAAGGCAAATCTAAGAACACACCAAAAAGATCAAAACACATTATGGTCAAGTAGGCTTCACCCAGGAGATTTAGGAATGGTTTAACATAAATAAATAAAAGTAATCCACAATAAACAGTGTGAAAGACAAAACAACATGATCCTTTTGTTAGATGTAGAAATAAACTTTGACAAAAATCTAACACCCTTCATGATAAAAGTTCTAGAGAAAGTAGGGATAAAAAAAGATATACCTCCACATAATAAAGGCAGTTTATAGTAATCCAATAGCCATTATTAACCAAAATGGAGGAAACTCAGCACATTTCCACTAAAATCAGGAGCAAGTCAAGGGTATCCACTTTCTTCATATCTATTCTATATATTACCTAAAGTCTTAGTTAGAACAGTAAAGCAACTGTAAGAGACAAGGGGAATATAAATAGGAAAGGAAAGAGGTCAAAGTATCTCTATTTGCAGATTATATAATACTATATATAAATGACCCTAAAAATTCCATCAAGAAACTTCTACAATTGATTAAAACTGTCTGTAACATAGCTGGATACCAAAAATGAACACACAAAAATCAGTAACCTTCTTATATACAAATGACAAATGGATTGAGAAAGAAATTAGGGAAACAACACCTTACACAACACCCTCAACAGATATAAACTATACCATGGGGTAACTCTCAACAAGCAAATGAAAGACTTGTGTTATAAATATTTTAAGATATATAAAGAAACTGAAAATGATATCAGAAGATTGAGAGATCTCCCATGCTTAAGGATCAATAGGATTAATATAGTAAAAATGTCCAACCTACCAAAAGCAATCTTTACAAAATTTCCAACACAATTCTTCACAGCGTTTGAAAGGACAATTTTCAGCTTCATATTAAAACAAAATCAAAGATAGTTAAAACACCCATGAATAATAAAAGAACTGCTGGAGATATCAACATCTCCAATTTAAAACTGTACTACAGAGATATAAAAACAGCATGCTATTGGCACAAAAATAGATATGATCAATAGAACACTCAGAAATAATTCCATATGCCTATGGAAACCCAGTTAATAAAGAAGCTATAAATACACACTGGAAAAAGACAACATCCTCAACAAATGGTAGTGGTCAAACTGAATGTCTGCATGTAATCCCCATGCTAATTATATCAACATCATCAACATAAGGCTGGATCCACAGAACATGATATAGAACAGAAAGTGGGGAAGAGTTTTGAACTCATTGGCATAGGAGACAACTTCCTCAACAGAACACCAATAGCTCAGACACTAAGGTCAATAATTCACAAATGATACTTCATGAAATTGAAAAGCTTCTGTGTGTCAAAGGACACCGTCATCCTGAGAAAGTGGCAGGGTATAGAATGGGAGATTTTTACTAACTACACATCTGGCAGAGGGCTAATATCCAAAGTGTATAAAGAACTCAAGAAACCGGACATCAAGAAAACAACCCAATTGGAAATGGGGTACTGATCTAAATAGAAAATTCTCAATAGAGGAAACTCAAATGGATGAGAAACACTTAAAGAAGTGTTCAGCATCCTTAGTCATCAGGGAAATGTAAGTCAAAACTACTTTGAAATTTCCTCTATACCTATAAGAATGGCTAAAATCAACAAAACAAGTGACAGACAACACTGGTGAGGATGTGGAATAATAGGAACACTCCTCCATTCCTGGTGGGGGTGCAAACTTGTACAGCCACTATGGAAATCAATATGGTACTTTCTCAGGAAGATGGGAATCGATCTACTGCAAGATACAACTATACCACTTGTGGTGGCTTGAATAGGTATGGCCCCATAGACTCCTGTATTTGAATGCTTAGCCCATAGGGAGTGGCATTATTAGGAGGTGTAGCCTTGTTGGGATGTGTGTGGCTTTGTTGGAGGAAGTGTGTCACTGTGGGGTCAAGCTTTGAGGTCTTATATGCCCTATCTATACCCAGTGTGGTACCCAGTCTCCTGCTGCCTTGGATCAAGATGTAGAACTCTCAGATCCTTCTCCAGCCCCATGTCTGCCTGCATGCTACCATGAAGATAATGGACTAAACTTCTGAAATTGTAAACCATCCCCAGTTAAATATTTTCTTTTATAAGACTTGTCATGGTCATGGTGTCTCACCACAGCAATAAAATCCTAACTAAGACACCACTCGTAGACAAATACCTAAAGGATGTTTCATCCTACCACAAGGATACTTGTTTGATCAAGTGTTCTTTGCTGTTCTGTTTTCATAATAGCCTAAAATTGGAACCAATCTAGATATCCATCAATGGGTGAATGGATAAAAATCATCCCAAGTGAGGTATCCCAGATCCAGAAAGACAAATATGGTATGTATTCACTTATATGTGGATGCGAGCTGTTACATTATTGATAGGTGAGCTACTATCCATATAATAACAGAGGTTAGGTATAGAGCAAGGGACTAGGGGGGAGGGGAGGTCTCCCTAAGAAAGGGAAATAGAATAGTTATTAATAGATGTCATTAAGAGGAACAGGAAAATCAAATGAGAAGGGGACAGAAAAGGATGGTGAGGGAATATAGGGAGGGAAAGTGAAAACTAAGGGCAATTTGAGGAATTGTTTGGAAACCTAATACAGTAGAGGCTTCCTAAAATATATACATATATGAAGTTTATCTAAATGAAATCACCAACTAAGGGAGAACAGAGTGCCAGCTGGACATCTCTCACGACAAAATGAAGCCTCTAGTACTGGGACTAGGCTACACGTAATTGAGTTGTTGGATAAAGGGGTCCAATGGGAACCCTCAATCTAGATTATGGCTGAAGCTTGCTCTCTAAAACCTGACACTAAAGCCCTGTTGCTGAAGACCTACAAAACTCATTGAACGTGTGGAAGACCAGCTGCTGCCTACACAGAGCCTTCACCACTATGGACTGATGTTCATGGTCCAGTAAGGTAGTCTGCAGTCTACCAAAGGAGAAATGTAAACATCAATCCAGCTACAAACCCTTTCATGTGCGGTGGTTACCTGACGGCAAGATACACAGGTGGAATAGTGTCACAAAGCTTGTGGCAGTATCTAATGAAGATCGGACTTGATTTCAGGCCCACTATATTAGATGAGATCCATACCTGACATTCTTTGGGTGGCCAAGAACCTGAGACTAGATAGGTCAGGGACCTAGGGGAAAAACAAGTGTTACCATTATGCTAAAGGGAATGTAGCAATAAAATGACTTCTAAGGACATTCTGTTATATTCATAGATCAATGCCTTGCTCGGTCATAGATAAGAACAAGTACTGAGACCCACAACTTGATAATATGCAGGGAGCGCATTTTAACACTCAGCCCTAAATGGGATGAGCCCTCAGGGCTCAGGGGGTCCTTTGGAAGAGGAGACAGAAGGAGTGTAAGAGCCATAGGGGTGGAGGACACCAAGAAAACAAGGCCTTATAAACACAGCACAACTGAAACATATGAATTCCCAGAAACTGTGGCAGCTTGCATAGGGCCTGCAGGGGTCTGCACTAGATGGGGTCCTACAGTTTAGAAGAGAACTAAACACATGTCCCCATCCCTAACCTAGAAGCTAGCTACAATTGATAACCACTTTTAAAGGTAAAGTTAGTTTTCTCCAGTAGACCCTCACTGGGAAAACACAGCACATTTGAACTCTTATGGGTAGGCTGCATGCCAGCAGGAGATGGCTAATAGAAAATGAACCCAGTGTCATCAAGACAGGTATCTGTCTCATAATGTTGTGTCAAGGTATTTTCTTTTCTTTTCTTTTCTCTTCTTTTCTTTTCTTTTTTCTTTTCTCTCTCTCTCTTCCTTCCTCCCTTCCTTCCTCTCTCTCTTTCTTTTTTCTTCTTTTTCTCTCTTTCTTTTGCCTTACAGGTATATTATGGCTTCTGGTTTTGTGCTTTCATGGGATTCCTCTGTGTGCAAACGAGTGGGTCTCTGCATTTGTATGTGTTTCTCCTGCTTTTTCTTTGGTTCTTTTTCTTCTGCTTGTCTGTTTTGTCCTATTCTGACTTCTTTTTTTTATTATATTTTCATTTTTTTTAATTTTATTTCAATATTATTCCTTAGATGCCTGTTTGTTTTCTAAAGAAAAACAGAAAGCAGATGGATCCAGATGGGAAGGGAGGTGGGGAGGAGAAGTTGAGAGAGAAACCACAATCAGAAAATACTGTATTAAAAAATCTATTATCAATAAAAGAAAAAAGGAAAACACAACCTTAATGCTAATAATCCCAACTTTGAAATAAAACTGGAGTAAATTATTCATTCTTAAGACTCTTTAAGAATCCCTTTATTTTTCCTAAGGATAATGCTCCAAATCCACAATGAATACATGAAGTTCTACAAATATTACATGCATATATTTACATTTATAAATATTCAGTAAGTTCATAATTAGTAAATAATAGAACATATTTCTAAAGTATTTAAATGCAAACAATATTACACTCAAGGATAATGATACTGAAAGTCAATATTGGCAATAACATTTTTGAAGCCAAATCTTAGATTTAGCTTTTCTTACTGTGTAACTATGGTGCCAGAATGAAAAGAATACTTGTTACCTGTTCAGTTTCAATTTGATTTACCTAAATGACAGTAAACATGTCGTAACAGTGGGCTCTGTAAATAAGGTAGGTTCAGCTATGGTTTGACTAGACTTTTCTCCTCCAAATACCTGTGGAATTTGAGGACACATCAGTGCAGCAATGTGAGCAGGTGGGGCCTAGTGTGAAGTTTGGGCCAGTGAGTGGAAACCTTCAGGAATGGCTTATTATTATAGTTACTGTAAAGTGGGGTGCTGTCATGCAGCAGAGCTATCCTTTGTGTCCTGATTCCTTCTGTGTTCTCCGGACATTTCCCTTCTGTCTTGAAGAAGCCTTTCTGCCTTCAGAACCATGGCCTCCATTAACCTAGTTTTTACAAACAAGGTCACCTAGTCTCAAGTATCTTGCCCTACAAACAGGAGGTAGATAAACACAAGTGTGAAGTTATGTTGTAGCCAGCATAGGTTTGAAGTTATTATTGGACTAAGTTGTCCCATTAAAAACTCAGCCATCGGCTATCTTGTCTCAGCACAAAGACTGATGTGGGAGAGTAAGGATTATCAGTGGTGTGGATAAATGGACATAATGTCCACACAGACACATAGATTTTCAAGTGTAGAGGCCCCTGTCTTGTTCTAGTGGGTGATAAAGATATCCAACGTGTGTCAAGAAGGCTAATGCTAGAAACGTGGGTGGAGGGAGCTATGAGTCAGTACAAAATGCTGACACTGGATGTCTGGAGAACTCCAAAGCTAATAGTGATGTAATCTGTTAATTAACTCTTCCTGGCAGAATATCACTTTTGTGTGAATTTCATATGAATATGACCTTGAGGTGAGAAGCCTTATCTTTTGCCATTACCAATTTGCCTGTCTATAGGCATACTTGGCTCTTTCCACGTGGCCTGTGTTCCAGTCCGAATATATGCCTATTCCTGCCTGTGTGTGGTCTGGGTGCTGGGTGCCTGCTGGTGTCTAGCAGCCCCTAGATAGCAGCCTGTGGGGCAGCCTTTGCTCAGAGTGAAGAAAGATTTTCTTATCTGTGATTCCTCACGTGCTCCTCAACCTTCCCCTTTCCAGGCACTGGAGCACGGACCTCACCCACTTCCACTGTTTTCATCCCTTTCTTCATCCTTTCTATAAAATTACATTAATGAAGCAATTCAAAATTAACAAATGTCTTATGCCCAAAGATTTCTGTAGATGCACCAAACTACAAGTGATCTGGATGCTTCACGATAGCATTTGTGTTAAACAAAGTTGGACATATTTAGTAAATAAGACTTGGCTGTTTCAAGACTATTAATAAAGGCTTGATAATGAATTCATGGCAACACTTCTATTTCAATTTAAAGAATAAATATATTTTCCATATAGACTTTTTTCAACTAAATAGAAAAATGCAGAACAAGTAGTGGAAATTTATTAACTAAAATTTTACTTTTCAGCGGTGAAATCAGAGGTCAGTTTGTATTGTCATTTGGACTCTTACCTCTAATACTTTGCCATATTTTTGAATTACAAACTTATTCATTAATTTTCTTTTAAAATTGTTTGTTGTTTAATGTTTTTCTATTAGTATCTTTGAAACCTTTTGTTGGAGAATGACAGAAAATTCACTTTAGTCACTCTTGGAAATCACAGGAAATGTGCTCTTTCCTTGCACTGTCTTCCTTCTCTCAGGTACACATTCCCTACACTGCTAGCTGTAAGTTTTGCTGTTTTGTGACCCAGAATCTTGAGAGGAAGAAGATGATGTGTGCAGATACTAAGTGACATTAGTTTCTTTCCAACTGGTTATTTGCAGCAGAACCCAGCACTCAGCCAAACTCAGTCTTGTCCCGTCCACATAAATCAAGCCTCTGTCTCACTAATCACACACTGTCTGAAGCATCCCTTCTCCATGGTAACTCACTGTTTTCCCTAGACAAGCATTTCTTATTCAAGTCCACAGTTGGTGGTGCAGCCCCAGCCTGACTGACCCAGTTGGATGTATGCACGTTCTGTGGTCAGAATTGAAACGCTTCTGCTGAAATAAAATTTTAATTAAGTATCCATGTAAACACTTTGTCAATACATGCTTTTGAAACAGCATTGGCCCAAGAAGTGTATCATTAGTGTTAAAAATGGCACTGATAAAGGACAAATAATAGCTGATATTCAGAAACTGAGGGGCGAGAGAAGGAACACATGAAAATGTGTGTGAAGTCCATTGTCACAGTTGAAAGGAAATAAGGTGCATTGTTTAGCAGAGATCAGAGTAGACACGTGCTGGAGCTGAGGTTTCCAAACTGGTCCCCTCACTGTGACCTTGTCCGAGAAGCACCAAACTGTCTCCCTCTCCTTCTGCTTTCCTTCATTGTTACCTCTTCGCAATAACAATCCTAGTCCTCAATCCACCCTCCTGCTAGCATTTGTTTAATCCTGTGTTGAAATTGGCACTAGCATATGCCTTAAAAAGTTTAAGTGCTGGCCTTGCGCTGGCGTACGTCTTTAATCCCAGCACTTGGGAGGCAGACAGGTGGATCTCTGTGAGTTCGAGGCCAGCCTGGGCTACAGAGTGAGTTCCAGAAAAGGTGCCAAAGCTACAGAGAGAAACCCTGTCTCGAAAAACCTAAAAATAAAAAATGTGTAAGTGCTTTGAGATAGTTAACTTGACTAATAAACATTCTTTGGGTAAATTATGCCATGATTTGTGTAGTTCTAGAGCAGTGATTCTCAATCTTCCTAATGTGCAACCCTTTAATACACTTCCTCATGTTGTAGTAACCCTCCACCAACCATATAATTATTTTCATTGCTACTTTATATCTTCAATTTTGCTAACTTTATGAATTGTAATGCAAATATCTGTGTTTTCCAATGGTCTTAAGGGACTCCTGTGAAAGGATCATCTGACTCCAAGGCGTCTCAACCCACAGGTTGAGAACCACTGCTCTAGAGTATGCAAAGTAGCCTACCTCTGACAGTAACAAATACTTTTACTAGTGTTCACATGTATAAAGTAATAGGTTCAAGAAAGATGGAGCCGAGATCTCATCATCCAAGCCACTCTGCTGTGACATTTGCATTTGATAATAGCATCTATAAAATTCACATTTTTCTATTTATTTCAAAATAGTATTCTAATCCTAAATTCCACTTCTGCCTATCCCTTTTGGTAAGACAAAATTTCCACATGTATTGAAACGTTAAATTGGAGTTCAGTTCACCTCTTATGAAGTTCTCCATGATTGCAAAAAAAGCCAGGGGTAAGGGTCACAACTTGTATTAAAACGTCCTTACAGGAAGTATATGACATCTTCTGAGAATATTATGTGTAGAAGATATGTAGCACACACCATGCTATTGTATACATATATCTGATTATACACACACACATACAAGTATATATATTTGACACATATCTAGTCAACTTTTAGTTAAAACAAAAATATTTTTAATCATTTTCAAAAGTTAAGGATAATTTTAATGTATGAATATGGAAACAACAGAAACAATGTCATAGTTTTCATGACATTTATCCTCCTACATTATAATAATTTTAGTCACATCTACAAAATTTTACTTTTTTTTCTAGATATTTTCTATGAAGTTTTCATAAAACTCAAAGAAACTATGTTAATGTAAGATTCAGCTCTCCTCTGAGAATCTGACCACCAAGGTATAACTATGGAAACACTGATATCAAAGGCAATCAGTGAGTCACCAGTCTTTCAGAGGCAGCTTTGGGAATGACGGCTCTTGTACATTTAGACTCTCTCCTCTGTAAGATGATGTGAAGTGAATGAAATTGTACAAAATAGTAAAGACAAAAAGGAGGAAGATGGTGAGAGTTCACTGTATAATTATTGGAATGTCTTCACTCCAGGATCTTTCTAGATATTTAAAAACATTAAGCTATAACTCATTGGTAATGTCAAAAATTGTTACTAACAAATAAATTTCACAGTACTTAATACTGTTTTGAAGTTTCACTTGGTACTATTGTTTGTTTGTTTGTTTGTTTACAATCTTACAGTGTCTTTTATAAAATACCAACACAAGTTTTTATCTTCAAGTAAACATATGTGTCGCTTCTCTGAGACCCAAGCAAAACGGTCATTGGGTGAATTTATTTCTCCCATTCTGACCCCCAGCTTACTAGATTTTTCCATGGATAACTGACCCCTGAAAGTCTTTAGCTTTTATTCAAATGCAAAATAATTCCTCGTTGGTATAAAAGGAAATTAGAAATAAAAATGAAAATTAAACTTTTCTTCCTAAAAAAATTTTAAAGTATTGTATGAATTTAAACATGATTAAGTAAAATGTTGATTTTTAATTTTATCTATAAATATTGAATATTCACGTTTTAAGCAATTTTCTTTGATATCATTCACCATTTTAGGAGAATATCAGCATGACAGAGGAAGCAGTTGTATAGTAATTTCACTCATAATTAAGAACTCATTTTGAAGTCCTCTTCTTCCACTGCAGAAAGCCTAAGCCAACTTTTAAGTAATAGTGACTTTGTCCAGCTCTCAGTGTGATGGAATGGTAGCAAAAGTCACTCTTCAGATAAGACTATGTATTCCGGGTCAGCTCAGGAAAAGCAGGTTATTGTGGTTCATAAGATGCGCAAGTTGTTAGAGGTTGTGGATTCAGGAAATGCAGACTTGCCAATGAGTAAATCTACATAGCTTAGTCAATGGTAGATTACATTTCCAACACCATTGAGGTGATTTCTAGGGCATGAACTTGACACTACTTCATCCATAGACCATAGCTTCGTAGGAACTTTCCTGTTGTTTTCAAACTCTGTGTTAACTCAAAGAACTTTCCCTGTAGTGACATGTAATCTTATTGAAAATCTTTGAGTTTTGCTTTACAATATAAAATATTCAGGATACACAGACAAGATGTGAGTGTTTCATCTGGTCAGGTCTAGAGCTAGTCTTGATGTTTTCAGTCTCTCAGGATATGTTTTTGCTTAATTTTATCAACCCCATTATCTTGACACAATTATATTGTCATTCATACTTCAGACAGGTTCAAGTTCCAAGGTTTTCATTTCCACTAAACATGATATTTTAGCAATGTCCTCATTGTTAAAATATACATTGTTAATGTTCCTAAGTATTTCCAAATTTAAGGAAACCAGATGGAGATGGTTTGGGAGGGAGGCAGCTGGATCAAATTTGTGTCACTTGGCTGAAAAATGTTCACTGGGAGGAAAGGTGAGAATAATCCACTTATAGGCAATAATAATACCTTAGAAAAAAATCACACAAGCAAGGAGCAGGTAAATATGCATATCAAGAAAGCTTTAGGATAATATTTGATGTTTATAATACTTTCCACCTGCCATATCTAGGTAGAAATTTCTGTTTTTTTTCTCTGCAACAACATATTAATTCTTTGTGATTATTAATTTTACACCTCAGTTGGCTGGGTCACAGGATACCTAGGTATCTCATTAAACACCATCTCCAGGTGTGGCACTGAGGAGGTTTCCAGAAGAGAGCAGCATTTGGACTGGCAGATTGAGTGACAAGCAGATGGTGCTCCCCAGTGCACGTGGCATCTAGCCTGTTGAAGATATGAATAGAAAAAAGGATGGGGAAATGTTGGAGAGTTGGGAAATTTATCTCTTGTTCTCGTCACTTTTGGTTCTCAAGACTCACAGTTGAATGGGAATATGCATTCTTTCTTTTTTTAGATATTTTTATTAAATTTTTTCATTTATTTTACATACCAACCAGTTTCTCCTCCCTTCTCTCTTCTCACTACTCCTGCAAGCTCTTATTTATCTCCTTATCCACTCCTCCTCCATTGAGAAATGGGCAGACCTCCTAAGGAAGTCAACAAAGCATGCCCTATCACTTTGAGGCAAGACCATGCTCCTCCCCCTGCATCAAGGCTGGGCAAGGCATCTCTGCATGGGGAATAGGTTCCAAAAGGCCAGCTCATGCATCAGGGACAGTACTGGTTCCACTGCTAGGAACCCCCACAAACAGACCAAGCTACACAACTGTCATCCACATACAGAGGGCCTAGGTCTGTCCCATGCTGGATCCCTAGCTGTTGGTCCAGAGTCTGTGAGCTCCCATTAGGTCAGGTCAGCTGTCTCTGTGGGTATCCCCATCATGATCCTGACTCCTCTTGCTCATACAATCCCTCTGCCCTCTCTTCAACTGGAATCCTGAAGCTTGACCCAGTGTTTGGCTGTGGATCTCTGTATCTGCTTCCATCAGTTGCTGGATGAAGGCTCTCTGCTGACAATTAGGGTAGTCGACAATCTGATTACAGGAGAAGCCCAGTTGAGTCACCCTCTCCACTATTGCTAGGAGTCTTAGATGGGGTTATCCTTATGGATTCCTGCAAGTTTCCTTGGCACCAGTTTTCCTCCTAACCTCAAAATAGTCTCCTCTATCAAGATATCTGTTTCAATACTCTTCCCCTCCATCTGGCCTGATCTTGATCCCTCCTCATGTACCCAGAAGATCTCATCTATTTCTCCTTCTCAGGGAAATCCATGAGTCCCTCTTAGGGTCTTCCTTGTTACCCAGCTTCTCTGGGCCTGTGTATTGTAGCTTCCACATTTTGTAATAGCCAGAACCTGGAAATAATATAGATGCCCCGGCTATTACAAATAATGCTGCTATGAACATAGTTGAGCAAATGTCCTTATGGTATGATTGAGCATTCTTTGGGTATATGACCAAGATTTGTATAGCTTATTCTTGAGGTAGATGGATTCCCAATTTCTGAGAAACTGACATACTGATTTCCAAAGTGGCTCTATAAGTTTGCACTCCCACCAATAGTGAAGGAGTGTTCCCCTTACTCTACGTGCTCTCCAACACAGGCTGTGGTTAGTGTTTTTGATCTTAGTTATTCTGACAGGTATAAAATAGTATCTCAGAGTAGTTTTGATTGACATTTCCCTAATAGCTAGGGATGATGAACAATTCTTTAAGTATATCTTGGCCATTTGAGATTCATCTGTTGAGAATTTTCTGTTTAAATCTGTACCCCATTTTTAATTGGATTACTTGGTATTTTGATGGCTAGTTTCTTGAGTTCTTTATGTATTTTGGGAATCAGCCCTCTTTAAGATGTGGGATTGGTGAAGATCTTTTCCAATTCTGTAGGCTGCTATTTTGTCTTTCTGACAGAGTCCTTTACTTTACAGAAGCTTTTCAGTTTCAGGAGGTTGGTCACATTTATTAATTGTCAATCTCAGTGTCTGTGCTGCTGTTGTTATATTCAGGAAGTTGTTTCCTGTGCCAATGTGTTTAAGGCTATTCCCCACTTTCTCTTCTGTCGGGTTCAGTGTAACTGGATTTATGTTGAGGTCTTTGATCCACTTGGACTAGAGTTTTCTGAATGGCAATAGATATGGATCTATTTGTATTCTTCTACACGTCAGCATCTAGTTATGCCAGCATCATTTGTTGAAGATACTTTCTTTTTTCCATTGTACAATTTTGGCTTTTTTTTTTGTCAAAAATCAGGTGTTTATAAGTATGTGGATTTATGTTAGGGTCTTCAATTCGATTCCATTGATCCACCTGTCTGTTTTTATGCTAATACCATGCCGTATTTATTATTATAGCTCTATAGTAAAGCTTGAAGCCAGGTATGGTGATACCCCCAGAAGTTCCTTTATTATACAGGATTGTTTTAGCTATCCTGGGTATTTTGTTTCTCCATATGAAGTTGAGTGTTGTTCTTTCCAGTTCTGTGAAGAATTGTTTTGGAATTTTGATGGGGATCTGAACTGATTCTGTACATTGCTTGTAGACACTAGTGATAGGCCTATAGGATTTTATTAAAAACTTTTGGAACTAAATTGGCTTTGAGTCTCAGAAATTTTATTTTATTTTATTTTTGGTTTTTCGAGACAGGGTTTCTCTGTGTAGTTCTGTGCCTTTCCTGTATCCTGCTCTGTAGACCAGGCTGGCCTCGAACTCACAAAGATCTGCCTGCCTCTGCCTCCCAAGTGCTGGTATTAAAGGCACACGCCACCACCGCCTGGCTAATTTATTTTATTTTGAAAATGGGTAGAATATGTGAGTCACAAGTTGCATAATGTTGTAAGATGACACCAGCAACCGGACATCAAATTTTTTACATAACATGGTAAACACAATAGCTGACTTTGTCAGCTCAGGAAGGGGAAGGCATTGTGGGTAAATGAACTATAAAGACAACTGAGATCTCACTCAGAATTGTGTGGATCCTGGAATTATGAATTTATAAAACTATAAATTTTGAAATTACATGGCTGGTCATTGGTGCAGTCGTATCCTGGAAACTGTTAAATTGGTTTCTAACTCCATATCCTTGGTACTCCAACCCCTTCAAAAGTTTCAAAGGAATGAATCCAAGGATCAGAGAGATTGGCTGTGAGAGATGTAACCAGTAGAGAAGTTAAAACAAAGCTCAGTCTACTCTCAGACTCTTTCCATTTCTTGTATGTTGATGTCTTCTTTCATTTATGCTCAGTTACTTTATTATTCTTGTTGGACACATGTAGATAAGAATTATCTATAAAGTGTATTAGTCATCAAGTTCCTGCAGAAAGTATTTTACCAAGAACCAAAACTAAGTGTATGAGTTCTACAAAGTTTTGTTTAGTTGTTTAAAAGCACACCAAGATACAGAAACTAAAATTAAATTGTACCCACTTATAAATGAACACGATATTTCCTTTATTTAATTTCTATATGGAAGATTCTGAATATTAATCATTTTCATCAAAAATAAACGTACATGCCAACTAAATTTATTGGGAAAAATTGCATCCTAGAGGTCAATAAGTAACATAATCCTGAAAATATATTTTAGCATAACTACATATGTATAGCTGCATCTTATATAGGATAAAGAAGTTTTATTATGCAATAGAAATTGCTACAGATTCAAAATTTGAAAGCATGGGATCTGTTTACATGCAAACATGTGTGATTTGATGTAGATGCTTTATTTTCTGTGCAATCTCCTTATGGCTAACATCCTGTTATCATGGCAAGCTCTAGTGATATTCGTCTTATTATATAAATTGTCTTATAATTCATAATAGCATAAACCAACAGAATATCTTTTTAGAAATGCATTATTCACTTATAAGTAATGGAGACAATTTCAATTTGTACAAACTGAAGATCTTTTCTTATTGATGGTTTAAAATATGAATAAGTGTATTTATTTAAAAAAATAACTTCATTTTCAAAATTAGGACAAAAGGAATTACTAACTTGACACATATTTCTAAGAACAGTATCCATCCCTGGTGCATGAGCTGGCTTTTTGCAGCCCACTACCTATGGTGGGACACCTTCCATAGCCTTGAGGCAGGGGAAGGGGACTTGGACCTGCCTCAAATGAATGTACCAGGCTCTGCAGACTCCCCATGGGAAGCCTTACCTTCTTGTAAGAGGGCATGGGGCGGTGGGTTGGGGTAATGCTGGAGGGGCAGGAGGAGGGAAGAGAGCGATCTATGATTGGTATGTATAATGAATAAAAAATTTCCTAATATTAAAAAAATAGAACGGTAAATACCTTTGGTTTATTTGTCCAGAAAGTAAAGTAGCAATGACAAACTAGTAAGAAAAGGATAATTTACATTTTACATTAAATAAGTTTAGTAATTTACTTTTACCATTACCTGTCCATACAAGGCAGTATCCATTCAAACAAAGACTTAACACCTTCCCCATACCCAAGTAAATACAGATGCATGCATTATTTGTAAATAAAATGTGACTTTATTTATAATTGAAACAATGCAGTTTTGAGAGACTCTTTTTTTTTTGGATGAAGAAAATCACCACATAAAATAAAAGATAAAGAAATAAATGTTGGCTGAATGTCTGTTATAATTTAGCCCTGCCCTGGTTACTACAGCCACATAATTCCTTTAAGTTCACAAAGCAAACCTTCATATGTATTGTTAGCCCTGCCTTAGAGGTCCAGTGAACAGAAATGCTTTGGTATTTCACACAGCCATCCCACGGAGGTCCTGGGATCCCAGCCTTGGTGCTTCAGGCAAAGATCAAATACATATTCTGCTAAGATGACAGCTTTTGCAATTTTTTCATTCTGTACAGTAAGAATTTTCTTCAAAGGTCTCCACATCTTTAGGAAGATCTACATTTCCAAGGATTTCAATATGTTCAATGCCTAATTTATGCAGTGTCTACAAAAAATGAGATATTTTAAGGAACGGGCTCAAAAGTAGTTATGCTTTCCTCCTAGAAAAATTATGGCAGCTATCCATTTAATAAGTAATTCAGAAAAGGTGGGGAAGGGAATGAGCCACGTGGGGGTAAAGCATCCTACTTTTTTTTCAAAATTCAAAGATTTTGATTTCCTGTACTTCCTATGCTTGTGACTAGAAAACAGTGTAACTCTGAGAAACATGTTCAGGAGGCGTGCACATGTATTTACCAAGAACAAAGTAGTGAACATTATCTCTCTGGGTGGCCAGAAATGAGGATATCACAGCTACCTTATTGCACTCAGAGCGCCTCATTTAGACTAAATGAACAATAAAACAGTACTTCTAAAAAGTGTCTGGAGCTTGGGCAATAACTGTAAAATTAAGAAGTCAGTGGGACCAGATGTTTGTAATTACATTGAAATTGCTCAGAAGCCACTGAAAAATTGGTTGAGAAAAGGGAATAAAACTGAAGGCTGATCGATAGGCAAGAGATTATTTACCCGACAGTCTTATGTGAATTTTTAGGCGAATCGTTATCATGAATTACACTGATCTTCAGAAAAGCATTTAGACCCTATCAGATGAGTAAAATGATACCTCAATGTGGTTTTTCAAATTGCATGTAGTTCAACAAAGCTCTGTATTCCTGCCCATTTCCCCTTCTTCACTGGATATTGTCATAGCATCCTTAATGGTCCTCTTAATAATAAATTTTATTACTAACCTATTTGAGAATTAATTTATGTATTTTATGGGCACTCCTTCTGCATCAGGCTGAGTTCTAAGAGGCATGTATTTATTTAATTCTACCAATGGCCCTGTGAGATATGCTTGTTGTTACCACATATGCTTGTTGTTACGTGAGGGGAAGGTTGGCTCTCAGGAGGAGCACGAAACCTGCACAGGTTTGCATAGCTCCTACATAGCAGAGCTGGGATCTGAACCTGGAATCTGCTCTCCAAGTCCTGAAATCCCCAACACACACACACACACACACACACACACACACACACACTGCCTAACCTCTACAGGGGCCTGAATAGTACTTCGGTGTTGAGAAATGGCCACTCACTCTCCATATACCTCTGATTAAGCTTCCTGGTAGCCATGGTGACCTTTAGCTTGCAAATGTAAACTAACCATGGGAAACCCTGACTGATTCAGTGAATGCCACAGTGACTTTGTGCTAAACACAGACACAGACTCTCATCCTATTTTCAGGAATCTGATTTCATCAGTGTTCTACATCTTACTTTGCCACTTTCTTCTGTATCTTTTTCATTCTTTTTCTTTTCTTTCTGTTTTTACAGGGTCTCACTCTATACTTTGGGCTGGCCTGGAACTCACTTTGTAGCCCAGGCTTGCCTCAAACTCAAGGCAAACCTCCTGCCTCATCTTCCTGAGGGCTGGAATTCTAAGTCTGAATGCCCCCTTTCCTGCTGCCTGAGCTCCCTCTGCTATTTCATATTAGCTACATGATACCAAATGCCAGAATAATTTGGCAATGTGGAAAATGATAGATAAACCTTCAATAACTACCACTCAAAATCATCATGATGTTATGTTAGTAACCTGTATACTTTGTTATCTTTTGCCGTGGGTTATGTTCCTGACCTCGCAGTTCTAAATATATACCCACCAACTGTTGAATGGTTCCTAAACTGCATTACTTAATAAGAGCTGGCAACGTACAGTTTTAAGTCTGGCTTCATAATCCATTGCACTGAGGGCATTTTTAGTAAAACAGTCCCTGCATGTGCACTCCAATTAACAAGAAAATTTAGGGCTGGAGAGTTTGGCACGGAGGTTAAAAGCCCTTGTGATTCTCCCCAAAGGATCTGGATTTGGTTCACAGAATTCACATCAGGTGAATCACAACAGTTTTGAAGATCCATACCCTCCCCTGGACCCTGCAGGCAATGAACACTTGTATATATGCAAGGCACCTACAAATAGACATTAAATAAAAATAAACCTTAAAATAAAAATCCTCGAAGATTGAGAAACCTCTCAGTCAGTGAAATGTTTTCTACACAAGCATTGGGACATGAGTTCAGAGCCCAGAGCCCCATAAAACCCTAGATGTGGTAGTTCCCACCTGAAACCCTAGGACCCAGGAAGCAGTGACAGGAGGTCCCTAGGAGTTACTTGCCAACCTGCCAAGCTGAACTGGTGAGCTCCATGTCTGTATACATCACAGAATGACCAACTCAAACTAATTTGCCTCATATAGTTACCATACCTCATAATAGAACGCAGAAATCTGGGTGTGATCACTGGAAAGAGAGAGGATTGCAGACCTCTTACTTTCTCATTCCACCTTTATTATACTACTAAATTCAGAAACGTTGACATGAGGAATTTTGTCATGATTTTGTAGTGGTATTTGCTCCACCCATGATCTTGGGCTATAGGGCTCGAAGGGGGTTGTGTTTCCTGTCATTGTGTGTGACCTCTTAAAAGGATAGGGAGAAGGGTCACATGCCTTTCTTCCTGCTCCTGCCTGTGAGGTGGATTCCCTCCCCGTCAGATCAGAGGACAACTTCAGCTGTCTACTCCATTCTGTATTCGTGAGTGTATTTCCTCAATTTATGTCTTAATAAATCCCTATTACCCAATAAATAGACTCATGTGAATTGATCATAATATTATTCCTCTCTTTATTTCTTTCTATCCACAAATTCCTAAATGGATTCTAGTATGTGCAGAAACTATCTTTTTCCTGGGCTACTAAAATGGCTCCTACGTGCTGCACCTACATCTCTCCTTGTTACAGTTCACTCTCCAATATGGATGGCTAAATATTTTAAAATTTAAGCACAATGTGATCACAAAAGCCACCTACTTATGATTCCTTAAAATAAAAAGGAAGCCCCTTGGTCAGGTCCCTGTGGTTCAGCTTGGTCCTAACCTTCTCCTCCTGTTTCATCCCGAGTTCCCTTTATCAGCTCCCCCAGCTCCAATTCCAACATTTCTCTCTGATTTTATATTCACAAAAACAAAATCAGTGCATTCATGCCTTTCCCCAAAGTCTCCTCATCTATGATGTTCTTTCTTCAAATGACCCTTGAGATCCCCAAACAAGCGTTCACTTCTTCATTCTAACTTTATGCCTTGTTAGCATAATCAGCACTTCTCTCAAGCAATCCTCACAGATTCAATTTTACCCTTTGTTTATATTTAGATATCTAATTAATGGTTATGACTCCGACTAAATCATGAATTCAAGAACCATATTTTGCCAGAGTTATAAGGTTGCCAGTAATAGACATTAAACAACTATTTTTTAGAATCTTAAATGGGAAGCTATATAATCTCAATTGTACAGATTGACGAAAATTACTAAATATCATAGCACTGTCATGGTGAAATAGTTAAAAATATATAAATAAGATAAACTTGAAAAATTCAAAGAATATAACTAAAGTTCAGGACAAAAATTTTGTTAGAATTAGAAAATAATTGTCTTAATGATTTTCAGAGCCTAAAGATTCTTCACCTTCTCAATTTCAATGACTATTGGGCTAGTGAGATGGCTCAGTATGCCAAGGCACTTATTGTAAAGCCTGACAAACTGCATATGATCCCCCTGGTCCCTCACTGTGGAAAGAGAAAGCCAACTCCTTCAAGCTGTCCCTCTGACCTCCACCCATATGACATGGCATGTACGTGTACATGTGTGTATGTGGGCATGCAACACACACGAACACACATAAAAATGTCAAAAGATGACTACATATGTAAAGTTAGGAAAAACTATATATTTATACAATGGATAATTACTTAGCTAAAACAATAACACTGGGAAATTTGCAAGCAAATCGATGGAATGAGAAAAAAAAATCATCCTGAGTGAGGTGGTATGTACTTGCTATAAAGTAAAGGATAATCATGCTATAATCCGTAGATTCAGAGAGGCTTGGTAACAAGGATGGCCCAGAGGTGTGAGGCATCTCTCTCCCTGGAAAAGGGAAATAGAAGAAGTATCCTGGGTGGACTTGGAGCAGGTGAGGATGGGAAATTGAGGGATCATGTTGAGGGGTGAATGGCGGAGGAGAGTACTAAAAGAAAAGACGGTAAAGGGAGGCATTTTGGGGTCAGGTAGGAGGTATATATTTGGGGTTAGAAACCTGATGCAAGGGAAATCTACAAAGATGACCCCAGCTAAGACTCCTAGCAATAGTGGATATATAGCCTGAACTGGCCATCTTTTGTGATCAGATTGCTGACTGCCCCAATTGCCATCAGAGAACCTTCATTCAGTAACTGATGGAAACAGATGTAGAGATATCACAGCCTAACATTATGCTGAGCTTGGGGAATCTTGCTGAAGAGAGGGAGGAAGGAATACAGGAGACAGAGGGTCAAGGACATCACAAGAAAACCCAAAGAATCAAATAACCTAGCCTCATAGCAGTTCACAGAGTCTGAACCAGCAACCAGGGAGCCTACATGGGATCCCCCTAATCCCTCCACATATATGTGACAGTTGTGTAGCTTGGTCTACTTGTGGGACTCCTAACAATGGGAGCAGGGGCTGTCCCTAACTCTTTGGCTGGCTCTTGGGAACCTATTCCTCATACTGTATTGTCTTGCCTAGGGTTAATACAAGGAGAACTGCTTAGTCTTACTACAACTTGATATGCCATACTTTGTTGCTACCCTTGGGGTGACCTTCTGCAAGCCACAGAAAAATGGAATGTAATTCAGCTACTATCACAAATGCTACTACATGGAAAAGTCAAGGACTTCTCCAAAGGTCAAGCCCTGGTTTAAGGAGTCTTGGTGATATTTTAGCTTTTGTATATATATTTGCTGGATCCTACAGTGATTTTCTTGTAATGCTATGAGTGCTTCCAAGAGCTCCTAACAGTGTATTTATCTAAAATACCTATCAAGCATCCAAGGCCAAAGGAAACATCACCTGTCTCCTAGGTCAGGAGGATAGCTTTATTTGTTGTGCAATTTAGGGTGGGACCCTCCTTCCTTACAGCCTTACTAATAGACTCCTAATTTCTTACGTAACCACTTACAGAAATGTAGATTGAGGCACATAAATTCCCTTCTTGACTAACCAATAATTAGCACTCATTTGGGTTGTAAAATAAAGCCACTGCCTGAGGAAAATTCTTACCTGCCTTTATGACCCCAAAGGAATTCAAGCCTGGTGACCTTGCTCTCCCAGATGATTGCGATGGCTTGGGTTTATAACTGAACACCTCAGATACTGAGGGGAACTGGGGTATAAGGAGAACGAAGAGAGGATATTGAGGATTTTGGCTGGAGAGTATTTTTGACTAGAGAACTGGAGGTCAGGATGGAAGATGAGGAAGAGCCAGACGGGAAAGTACTAGATGGGTAAGAACTAGATGAGAAGGACCTAGATGAGGCAGAACTAAGGTGAGAGAAATAAGATAGAACTTAGAGGGGACAGTAGATAAATATAGAGAGAATTAAATGGAAAGGAACTAGGCTTGAGTACAGAACTGTAGCTGTGCAGATAGGATTTTATCTCAGAGGAATAAAGTAGACAGATAAAGAGCTTGGTGTACTTAGATTCATTTTCCAAAAATAAATCTCGCTGTTTGTAGTTTAACTTCTGAGCCAATGGGAAGTATATTATTAAGGCTTGTCCTTTAATAATATACAAGCATGACCTGCCCTTTTCTGAACAGAAACAGAGGAGGAGTGGATTGAGGGGCAGGGGTCAATAATCCCTAGGTCTCATCCTTTAGGAGGAGGGTAAGGGGGGGGCAGGGAAGGGGAAGGCTGGGGGTGGGGAGTTGGAGAAGGGATGAGAGGTGGATATGCAGTTGGTATGTAAAATGAATAAAAAAATTCTTAAATAAAAAAAGAAAAGAATCCCTAATAATCCTGCCTCCACACAACCATCTGTGGGCCCATTGCCATAACACAAGTTTCTTTAGTAAAATAGAGCATAGCATGAATTTCCTGCAATTCCTGCTCCTCTTCGTTGGCCACTGGCTTCAGACCCAGTTTGTGAAATGATCAGAGGGTGTTGATAGATAAAATTAAGTAAGACGGTGACTTGTCATGGAGGTATCAGGGACATGTGGCATTTGTTCCCTTTTTAAACCATGTCCTTAACCTGGAAGTTCTTAGGAACAAACGATGGGTCACTCTATTTCTAAAGGAATGCCATAGAGGCGTGATTTACGGTTCCTTTATGAGCATGTGTCGGACTACATGATACATTTATTTATTGAAGACCCAGCCCTCCTTGGCTTTCATTTTAAACATCTCTGTCCCTACAATTCCTTCTACTCTGCAACATGCATATGCCACTGCAGAAATGTACAAGGTGTGATAAACCCTGCTGTATTGCATTCTAGGTATTTGCCAACTGTCGTGAACTGACTCTGGAACATTCCTCACACCCTGATGTGTTGGAAGAGTTGGTCTCCAGGTGGGGCTCCTTTTTGGAGTTCGTTGAACCTTTGAAACACATGGCTAGACCAGCAGAAATAAGTCACTGATAGGCCCTGAAGGTCATATCTGCCCCAAGTGCCAGCATGAGCCGATCAGTCATGATATGAACAAGCTGTGTCAGGTGCTCCTGCCACCGTGTCCTCTTTACCGTGATGGACTGTGATCTGAAACCTGAGCCCCAGTAAGTACTCCTTCCCAACTGTCCCATCAGGTCTCTTGTCGCACTGACAAGAAATGTATTTAATGTAGCAATTGCAAGAGGTACTAAGTTTTAGTTCAGGTTTGGGTGTGGAGTTGTAGACGTTATTGGACATGGGACAGAATCTATGACCACTTCACAAACAATTCCTCATGAAATGAGAAGGGACCTCTGGTGCCCGGAGCTCTCAATGTGGTTCTGGCAAAACCCTGTTGTCAACTGCTGGCTCTAAGACTGCGACACCTTCACACTGTTCCCTTCCCTTTCATAAACACGATAAAGCCCATGGTGCTCACAACACAAACGGCATCACTTTGTTCTCTAGTTTCAGGCCTCTTGGACTCACACCTATTATAAAACTGTTAGAGTTTAACCTAGCAAAAGTAGGAGAAGTAAGAGAATTTTCTTCATATTTCACACATCTTCATATTTCCAGATTAACTTACAACTTCAATCTCCATATTAACTTACACTGACACTTTGGGATGGAAAAACAATTAAAACTTCAATTATTTTGTTGGATATTTTATATGAAACATTTCACAGCTAACCCAGCATGGGTTAGTGTGTTGGATGCTTTAATAGATGAAGACATAGTGACTGAGAATTTAAACAGTTGGTGTCAACCAAGCAGGTGACATGTAGCTAAATGTTCTTCACTCACATCTAACCACACCCGAATGCCTCACTGTGTTTGTTTGAATTCAGCTTAATAACAGATAAAAGGGTTGATGTGGATCTGAATGTTCCCTCAAATTCCTTGTGTTCAAGGCATAGTCTCTGAACATCATTGTTCAAAGATGGGGGCTTTAGAGGGTGATTGAATCACAAATGCTCTGACCACATCAGTGGATTAAGTCTCCTTACAGAAAAATCATCTAATAGGTTTGAGGGATTAAATTTGCTGTTAACAGGAGCACGCTCCTCTCCGAATCACCCGCTGCTATGTAGTGCACAGTCTCTGCCACCCACTCCTGCCAGTTTGAAGTCCTGCTTTAACAAGAGCCTGTAAAATGCTTTACCGCAGCAGGGACATTGACAGTTGGGAAACAGGGAGTTAAAATAAATTGATCCTCATTTCCAGTTACTTATCTCAGGAACTTGGTCTCAGCAATTGACAGAAAGCTGACTTTCTTGCCTACAGATACACAAGGATGTTGGGAATTTAAGAAAGTGATTGTCTTTCTAAGGTTACATCAACCAAATTCAGATCATCATCACGTAGAAACCATGGATGCTGTTTTAAAAACCCAACAATTGATGGTCATGAAATCAGTCTTAGATGATGAACGAAGCTGACCACTTTCCATCCCCATTCTCTATTCCATAATTAACACTGTCAGAGCATAACTGTGGGTGAAGTGGGATGAGCAAAGCAGCAGTTGAAGCATGCCAAAAGACAGTAACACTGAGAAGTTTCATGATAAGAATAGCAATTCCCATCAAGCCTTGAGGAAAATCACATTTTGTTTTTCAAAATTTAATAAAACCACAATCAACCATACTTGAAGATAAACTATCTTAAATTATTTCCATGAATTAACAATAGAAAATGAGAAAAAAAAAAGAAGCCAGCCCAGAGCCAATAGGAAAGATAGAACCTCAGAATTTTTTCTAAGGGCAGCATCCCTTCAGGTAAATCTTTTTTTCAATTTCATAATAGTATGAAGATGAAAACTAAAACCAATAACAATTTGAAAGGATGGAAAAATAAAAGATGCATGCAAACAAATCATCAAGTCAGACTAAATTAGTGCATATAGTTCAATTTTGATAATTCTAGTAAATATCATAATGTCTAATTAAATTAAGACTTTTGACATGTAGGACTAGGGATTCAACTCAGTGGATAAAGTTATTGCTTGCTCAAGCATGAAAACTGAGTTGGCTTCCTGGGCCCAAATATAATGTCTGGTGTGGTAGAGTAAGTTTATGATCTCAATTGGGGAGGTGGAGGCAAAAACATCCCTGAAGCTCACTACCCTAATTGGAGAGCCCTGATTTCCATGAGAGGCACTGTATGAAGAATCAAGGTAGAATTCTCCTGAGTAGTGATGTCCAAAATTGAACTCCAGCCTACAAACAGGTGTTTACATTTGTACATCCCCCGCACAAATGGAGTATTTTGATATATCAACAATATCCATTTTTTAGCAGCTCCCATTTCTCTTTCCCCCTTTCCCCTGGTAGCCAAATATCTATCTCTGCTCCCATGAGAATAATTATTATAGACACCCTATATAAATGCAATAGAACAACATTTGCCGTTCTGTGACTGGTTTATTACACTTAGCATAATGTCCTCTCTCATATTATTTCCTTCTTTCCTTAAAGTCTCAATAATTTCTGTTGCACCAAAAGATACTAAAATTCATTGTGGTCGTTATTTGTGTGTGTGTCACGTGCACGTGTGAGTACAGGCATGTGAGCGCCACAGTCACAGTAGGTGTGTGAAGGTCAGAGAACA